>NW_016815004.1:18455-37095 GCF_001698545.2 Rhinopithecus bieti | reverse complement strand
TTTTGAGACAGAGTCTCACTCTGTTGCCATGCTGGAGTGCAGTGACGCGATCTTGGCTCACTGCAACCTCCACCTCCCGGGTTCAAGCGATTCTCCTCCCAAGTAGCTGACACCACACCCAGCTAATTTTTGTAATTTTTGCAGAGACAAGGTTTCACCATGTTGGCCAGGATGGTCTCGATCTCCTGACCTCATGGTCTGCCTACCTTGGCCTCCCAAAGTGCTGAGATTACAGGTGTGAGCCACCGTGCCTGGCCTTAAGAAACTTTTATAATATTCTCCTATTTACTATGAATTTTAAACCACATGCATTTTTCTGACTACTTTAAAATAAACTATTGTTAAAGAAAAACTAAAATTACAGAGATGTTATTCATATTTACTTTTAAGAGAAAGTAGTCAGAGTCATGCGATCACAGGAATAGAAATTTTCTATCTAGCTTAGCCTGAGAATTAGGTGATATGCCATATTCTTCCTGTGCCATCTAGTGGGAGACTCAAATGGTTTTATGTGAGTTTTGTATAGATTGTCATTAATTGTTTAAACTTTTCATTTGTAGCAAATCAACCAGATTAAGAACTGGTATATATCAAATTAGAGGTGGAAACCAAAACTGAAACAGAGAAAACAAAGTGCAAACTATGTCTTCTGTTAAAAATAACTTTATGGCAGGGTGTGCTCAAGCTTCTGGCTCTCATCACTAGTGATGCCAATGGAAAATCCACGGATAAAATCCAGGCAATAAGCAATATTGATAAATCATGATAGTATAATATGATGATGCATCTGATTTATTCAGCCAAGAACATTCTAAATACAGTATTCCTAGATTTCAATAGAATAGAATGCCTTTCACATGCCATTTCCTGTCTTTACATTTTCCCTTCTCTGCATGATGAAACTTTGCTTATCTTTCAAGAGTCCTCAGGCCTTTGACAGCTGTATGCTTTAGTGAATTAGAAAAGATCATATATCATATCCTCTGTGAAACCTGTCTTTTTTCACAATCTGCCTGCATATAATACATAAACAGACATAGACACACACACTGCAGCAGGTCTAAATGGTCCCTGCTTGTTGTTCCAGAGTACTTTGTGCGCATGCTTCTGTTACACATTAACGCATATGATGGTTTTCACAGATTGAGCTGCTTGAGGACAAGGGTTTTGTGTTCATCTTTGGGTTGGACACCACCTTGAATGAATGAAAGAACAAAAGTCTTTATAGAGTCATCACTGCTGCCCATTTCTCTCCCTCACTTGGTTGTAGAAGCCACTTACATCCAATTTCCAGTGACTGGGCTACAGACAGATGAAGAATGAGTGTGTGTGTGTAAAAGGGAAAGACAAAGCATGGAGGGAGACAAGGGAGTGACAAATCAGTAGGAATAGCGTTCCAAGGGATCTATGATGAGGTTCCCCGTGCTGTACCTTCTCCCTCCACCCTTAGCCCTCATCTTCCCTAACCCTAAGAGACAAACTATCTTACAATCTCACAGTTGAGGCATTGGCTTTGTTCCACTTGTGCATACTGCCCATGGACAGCAGTGATGGTCGCAGAGGACTCAAGTGCTGATAATGATGGTTTGGGTGGCAGTGAAGAAAAAAAACTATACGATTGTCCCTAAACCAATGCATATTTATATATGAAGCCTGTCACTTAGGTCCAATTCCAGATACCTGGCCTTTCTGGACATTCTCTTTTACTGGTTTAAAGTAGGTATGAGGGATTTTCCCATGACCATGTTCCAAAAAGAACAGTCACACCTCCTGGGACCCACTGGGAGAAGCACCATCAACTGACTACTCCAGCCTCAAAGAGCTACTTCATCTTTAAGCTCTCATAGCACTTACTGGCATGGTCTAGTTCTATTAGATTGTGTCTTGATTCATTGTTCCATTTGCACTGGGTCTCCTGATTGGACTATAAGCCCCCTGAGGTTAAGAGCCATATCTAATGCTTCCCTCCAGAGCTCCTAGGAGAATAGAGTAGAGCAAGGGTCTTAAAATAATACACATTCTGGGCCGGGCACGGTGGCTCAAGCCTGTAATCCCAGCACTTTGGGAGGCCGAGATGGGCGGATCACGAGGTCAGGAGATTGAGACCATCCTGGCTAACATGGTGAAACCCCGTCTCTACTAAAAAATACAAAACTAGCCGGGCGAGGTGGCGGGCGCCTGTAGTCCCAGCTACTTGGGAGGCTGAGGCAGGAGAATGGCGTGAACCCGGGAGGTGGAGCTTGCAGTGAGCTGAGATCTGGCCACTGAACCCCAGCCCGGGCGAAAAAAGAGACTCTGCCTCAAAAAAAAAAAAATAAAATAAAATAAAATAATAATAATAATAATAATACACATTCTGACATTGGTTAACTGAAGAACAAATACTCAATTTATTTTGTATATTATTTCATATATGATTATATTATTTTATATTACTGTATCTTTTTTCTTTCCCATCCGTTCTCACATCTTTCATGTCTATTGCCTCTTTCTTCCTATATCCCATTCCTTGTTCATAGGGCATTATCTTCCAAAGAGTCCTAATGACCCAGCTTTGCCACAGCCACCATGGTAAGTGAAGTCCAGGGCAGAATGAGGTAAACAGACACAATCCTGCCCTGGAGAGACTGTCATACTGAGTAGACCCACAGTCAGAGGACACAGAGAGGAGAGGAAGCAATAAACAGAAATTCCATTGAGCTGTTAGGGTCATAAAGTGTGTTGCAATCATACTTCAAACAAGGTCAGCCCAGAACTAACAGAAATTCTATGATTAACACCAGCTCCTTCACTTCCTAATTGCAAACGCGAAAGACACATTCCTTCTCTACTTGTGCTCTGGCCTGGTAAGAATGGGAAAGCAACTTAAACCCATTTGAGGTATAATTGCTGTTTTTTTATGTTTACAAATTTTATTTTATCAAGTAGTCAGTTGTTCAGGCCAAGAGAGTGTAGGACAAATTTTTCTTTCAGCATGAACACATGAAATACATGTGAGGTCTGTAGGGTGTGGAGGAGGCCTCGGGGGATGAATAATGTGGTCTAAGGTCCACAACTAGGAGGTTGTTCAGGGCAAATTGCAGAGTGAGAGGACTGCAGACAAGGGAAGATTTCAAACATTCCAGTCCCCACTTCAGAAAATGGCATCTCTGTATTTTCAGTGAGTTCAAGCTGAAAACCTTGCACTTTTGATTTCTCTCACCTGTCACATCCACAATCTAATCTAATGGCACATCTTGCTGGTTTGGGTGAAAATTCTTCCAAAATATATTTAATATCTCCACTTTCCACCACTCTAGTGCCACCCAGGTAATCTCTCCCAGCCCCCAGTCCCATTAGAACTTCTGCAGTAGCCTCTGCCCTGGTCTCTCTGCTCCTACTCTTGCTGCCACCCCCTTCCACCTCCACATAGCAGCCAAAATGATGTTGGCAAAGCATGAGTCATGTATCATTTAAGGTAATAGCTACTGTAACAAAGAAACCCCCACATTTGAATAATATACATTTTGTGTTCCATTTTTTCTTGCTCAGGGAGTAGTTCATGTGGGGGCTCCTTGTCAATGCCAGGCTGGGAGAGGGAGAGCCCAGTCATCTTAATACATGGAATCAACACCCATGAAGGGCAGAGAGAATATGAAGCAGGCACATCTGCTCCCTCAATACCTCTTCCCAAAAGTCACCCACAAATCACTTCTGCTCTCCTTCCAATGGCCAGAATTCATCTGTGTCCTCTCTAGATGAAAGGAAGTGCCCTGGCTGGGCAGCTACTTCCCTGCACCAACTTCACAGCTTCACAACTCCACAATTCTACAACTCGACAACTCCAAAGTTCCACAACTCTACAACTCTTTAGTGACAGCTGCCATCTGTTCAAATGTAAGGTGGGTCTTATTGCTTGCCTGCATACAACTGTCCAAGAGCTTCCCATCTAACTAAATAAAAAATCAAATCCCAGCACTTTGGGGGTCTGAGGCAGGAGAATTGCTTGAGCCCAGGAGTTTGAGACCAGCCTGGGCAACACAGGGAGACCAACCCCTAACACAAAAGTTAGTCGGGTGTGGTGGCATGCATTTGTAGTCCCAAGTACTTGGGAGGCTGAAGTGGGAGAATTGCTTGAGCCCAGGNAAAAAAAAAAAATAAAAATAAAATAAAATAATAATAATAATAATAATACACATTCTGACATTGGTTAACTGAAGAACAAATACTCAATTTATTTTGTATATTATTTCATATATGATTATATTATTTTATATTACTGTATCTTTTTTCTTTCCCATCCGTTCTCACATCTTTCATGTCTATTGCCTCTTTCTTCCTATATCCCATTCCTTGTTCATAGGGCATTATCTTCCAAAGAGTCCTAATGACCCAGCTTTGCCACAGCCACCATGGTAAGTGAAGTCCAGGGCAGAATGAGGTAAACAGACACAATCCTGCCCTGGAGAGACTGTCATACTGAGTAGACCCACAGTCAGAGGACACAGAGAGGAGAGGAAGCAATAAACAGAAATTCCATTGAGCTGTTAGGGTCATAAAGTGTGTTGCAATCATACTTCAAACAAGGTCAGCCCAGAACTAACAGAAATTCTATGATTAACACCAGCTCCTTCACTTCCTAATTGCAAACGCGAAAGACACATTCCTTCTCTACTTGTGCTCTGGCCTGGTAAGAATGGGAAAGCAACTTAAACCCATTTGAGGTATAATTGCTGTTTTTTTATGTTTACAAATTTTATTTTATCAAGTAGTCAGTTGTTCAGGCCAAGAGAGTGTAGGACAAATTTTCTTTCAGCATGAACACATGAAATACATGTGAGGTCTGTAGGGTGTGGAGGAGGCCTCGGGGATGAATAATGTGGTCTAAGGTCCACAACTAGGAGGTTGTTCAGGGCAAATTGCAGAGTGAGAGGACTGCAGACAAGGGAAGATTTCAAACATTCCAGTCCCCACTTCAGAAAATGGCATCTCTGTATTTTCAGTGAGTTCAAGCTGAAAACCTTGCACTTTTGATTTCTCTCACCTGTCACATCCACAATCTAATCTAATGGCACATCTTGCTGGTTTGGGTGAAAATTCTTCCAAAATATATTTAATATCTCCACTTTCCACCACTCTAGTGCCACCCAGGTAATCTCTCCCAGCCCCAGTCCCATTAGAACTTCTGCAGTAGCCTCTGCCCTGGTCTCTCTGCTCCTACTCTTGCTGCCACCCCTTCCACCTCCACATAGCAGCCAAAATGATGTTGGCAAAGCATGAGTCATGTATCATTTAAGGTAATAGCTACTGTAACAAAGAAACCCCACATTTGAATAATATACATTTTGTGTTCCATTTTTTCTTGCTCAGGGAGTAGTTCATGTGGGGCTCCTTGTCAATGCCAGGCTGGGAGAGGGAGAGCCCAGTCATCTTAATACATGGAATCAACACCCATGAAGGGCAGAGAGAATATGAAGCAGGCACATCTGCTCCCTCAATACCTCTTCCCAAAAGTCACCCACAAATCACTTCTGCTCTCCTTCCAATGGCCAGAATTCATCTGTGTCCTCTCTAGATGAAAGGAAGTGCCCTGGCTGGGCAGCTACTTCCCTGCACCAACTTCACAGCTTCACAACTCCACAATTCTACAACTCGACAACTCCAAAGTTCCACAACTCTACAACTCTTTAGTGACAGCTGCCATCTGTTCAAATGTAAGGTGGGTCTTATTGCTTGCCTGCATACAACTGTCCAAGAGCTTCCCATCTAACTAAATAAAAAATCAAATCCCAGCACTTTGGGGTCTGAGGCAGGAGAATTGCTTGAGCCCAGGAGTTTGAGACCAGCCTGGGCAACACAGGGAGACCAACCCCTAACACAAAAGTTAGTCGGGTGTGGTGGCATGCATTTGTAGTCCCAAGTACTTGGGAGGCTGAAGTGGGAGAATTGCTTGAGCCCAGGAAGTCAAGGCTGCAGTGAGCTGTGATTGTGTCACTGCATTCTGCCTGGGTGACACAGTGCAACCCTCTCAAAAAAGAAAGAAAGAAAGAAAAAGAGAGAAAGGAAGGGAGAAAGGAAAGGAAAAGAAAGGAAAGGAAAGGAAAAAGGAAAGGAAAAAGGAAAAGAAGAAAAGAGATCCAAAATCCGAAGCCTCCAGATCCTCATACCACCTTCCTGGGCTCATTGTACTCTAGCCTCTCTGACCCTCTTGGTGATCCTTGCTTATTCCCACCTCAGCAGTTGCTGTTTTCTCTGCCTTGAATATTCTTTCACCAGATCCCTTTTCATCAGGTAAGTAGATAGAAAATGGGACCCAGGAATTTGCACTTTAGCAGGCACCCAGTGACCCTGGTGCTGACGGTCAGTGGTCTATACTTTGAGAAGCACTGGTACAGTGATTAAGAATGTGGACTGTGAGGACAGGCGCGGTGGCTCAAGCCTGTAATCCCAGCACTTTGGGAGGCCGAGACGGGCGGATCACGAGGTCAGGAGATGGAGACCATCCTGTTTAACACTGTAAGACCCCGTCTCTACTAAAAAAATACAAAAAACTAGCCGGGCGAGGTGGCGAGCGCCTACAGTCCCAGCTACTCGGGAGGCTGAGGCAGGAGAATGGCGTAAACCCAGGAGGCGGAGCTTGCAGTGAGCTGAGATCCGGCCACTGCACTCCAGCCTGGGCGAGAGAGCGAGACTCCGTCTCAAAAAAAAAAAAAAAAAAAAAAAGAATGTGGACTATGGGATCAGAGGCACTTGGGTTTGAATATTACGAACCCAAAGACTTGACAAATCTATAACTTTGGTTACCTTATTCGCCCTCTCTAATGCTCGATTTCCTCACCCATGAAATAGAGATAACAGAAATCACTTGGTTGCTGTAAGTAAACAGAAACTTGGTTGCTGCAAGAAACAGAAACCTGGTTGCTGTACGTAAAATGAGGTCAAACTAAGATACGGCACCAGGTCTGACACATAGTAAGTGGTACAAAGGAGTGCCTACAGACGCATCATGCAGCTTTAGAAAAAGTAGGGTGGAACTCGACAAAAAAAGATTTGAGCAAGTGAATCTGAAATGAGAAAGTGATGTGACTCCTGTGCTTCCTGAGGCTAAGGGATGCCACCATAGAGTCCTTAGGAGTGGAGTGGTATGTCAGATGGATGGTTTGAGAGGCTTGTGTTACAGTCACTCTGAGCAATGATGAAAGAAGGTTAGATCTGGGACAGGGGACCCTACCAGGAGCTTGTTTCACTGGGCCAGATGGAAGAAGATTCAGTTATATGAATTAAACAGAGAGATGAGTTACAGGGAGAAGAAAACTGCAAGAAGCAGCAAAAGAAGGTTGACAGCATGAAAACAGACCAAGAGAAAAGATTGAAGGGAAATGTGTGTTGTGTCAGTATGGACAGGACCCACTGCAATGGAAGGGCACTGATTCTTAGATTATAACCAAGAATGCCAGTAGATACCAGAAAGTGGTGAAAGAGTCTCCAAATCAAATGAAGTCATAGAAGCCAGAGTTAGTGGCAACACTTTGAGGAAGTCATTATAATTACAGTTGAAAAGGGTGAACTGGTGGCATCCAGTCAAAGGATGCAAAGATGATGGCACTAGAAATTGTCCTTTGAATTTTCCTGAAGTTGCCAGTAATATCCCAGTTGAGGGTAGCAGCTTCTACGGATAGAAGAAGTACAAGGCGAAGGAGAACAAAGTTGATTAAGGAACGTCAAAGTCCTAGATGTGGTTAAGAAGTAGATGCATCTACTATAAAGTATATGTTCAAGGAACACAAACATACAAACAAGAAAGAAATGGAGCAGTGGCCAGGAGTAAAGTTTGAGTCCACGTTAGCACCACATGCACATGTGCTTTCTCTCTTCTATACAAACTTTCCATGGCTTCCATATAAAGTCCCTTTTACTGTCCCTACCCCTACACTTTAAACTGACTGCTGACCTAGTTTGAGTATGATTAACATTCCATGTAGGTTGAGTGATCCAGGTTTTGTGGGGGTTAAAACTTATATTATTTGGCTGATCCTTTTCAAGAAAAAGAATATAAAGTTAGAAATATAAAGTTAGATACAAAAAAGAATATTTATTAAGGATAAGAAAAGGATCCACATTAAGTTACCAGAGCCTTGAGAGTCTAGGTCCCTTTCTTCTGACATGTCTCTAAGCAATTTACCCAAAATGTTTACATAGAAATACAATCTGACTTCTCTCTCTACTGACAACATTCTACACCCTCACTGACTCCCAGTACTCATGGAGGCCCAAGCAATAAGGGGTCCAAAGCTTATGCTTCTTACTTCACGGTAAACTTGCCTTTCTGTTTAGGTGTTTCTCAGCTTTATTTAGCTCTTCTTGGCTCCAAAGTGGGGCAACTCTAATATCCAATTAAGATGAAGAATTTCTGAATGTCCTCCTTTCTGCATATTCAGTAGGCATTGTTTTCTTGAGGGTAGAAAGGACTAAACACTGAACATCAGGAAAAAACCCTGTAGAGGACAGTGACTTTGGTAGACATGGCCTCAGGGCAACTAGCAGAGGATTGAGTCCCTGAGCTTTTCCAAAATATGTGGCCACATTCCTATCAGTACAAATATTGCCTAAGCACCAACTGTATCTCAGGGAGGAATTTGCTTTCTGTGGTTTCTCCCATTAACCTCTCTAGATTCACTCTCTTCTCAGCTCCACTCTGCTCTGTGCCCCAGGAAGCTGAGCCTTATAGCTGTCAGCTAGCTCCCTTCATGCCCAGCTCAAGGTTGGGTTTGGCCATTGAGAGGCAACAGCAGGAGAGTGATGATGGATTATTTATTTCCTGGCTTTCTTGTGTTGGTTACAGCCTCTTCTTTCAGATAGTCCTCTCCATACAACCACCCTCTTCAGGGTCTGGAAATAGCTCCAACCTCTTGATCTTCGGGCTGGGGGATGACTCCCCCAATCACAAGCCTGGAGGACTGTACCATCCCTTAGTGGCTTCCTTAAACCACTGTCCACATCTTTGTAAGCTGTTCCTTGGCTGGGCGCGGTGGCTCAAGCCTATAATCCCAGCACTTTGGGAGGCCGAGACGGGCGGATCACGAGGTCAGGAGATCGAGACCATCCTGGCTAACACGGTGAAACCCCATCTCCACTAAAATGCAAAAAACTAGCCGGGCGAGGTGGCGGGCGCCTGTAGTCCCAGCTACTCCGGAGGCTGAGGCAGGAGAATGGCGTGAACCTGGGAGGCGGAACTTGCAGTGAGCAGAGATCCGGCCACTGCACTCCAGTCTGGGCGAGAGAGCAAGACTCCGTCTCAAAAAAAAAAAAAAAAAAAAAAAAAAAAAGCTGTTCCTTTATTAAACTCTCCTCAAATTACCTAGTTTGAAGACTCTTCCAGTTTCTACTTGGGTGCTGATTGACATCATGTTATAATTAACAAAGAAGAAAAAAGGCCTTGGGAAACTTTCACGTGGGGGCTCAGAATTAATGAATTAACAGAAGTAAAACGCCATAGATGACACTGAATGTACCAGCCAATTTACTGTGACAAATGGGTTGTCATAACAAGCATGTCCCACCTCCTGACAGATGGGAGTGCCAGAAAACAGTCCCCAAATGAAAATAAGGATGCAGCACATGAATGTGAGGTCACTGACCACAAACTACATGTTCCTCCAGCAGATAGTACCTTAGAATAAAAGAAACCCTTCCAGTGGTTAGTTGTATTATTGACTATTCTCTGCTTGAATACTTGTAAAGATGAGAGAATATTACTTTACAATAGCGCATCCTGTTATAGGGCACATCTAATTGTTAGATCATTATATTGAGTAAAATCTGCCTCCTGACTTTCTTTGGGTCTGTTTCTTTCTTTTAAACAATGCAGAGACAAGTGTGATCTTTCTTCCTTATGACAGATCTATAGATATGAGGACAGCTGCCATGTCACCCTAACTCTCTGGTAGAAGCACTATTAACACACTTCTCACTACCCTGGTGTCTTGAATGACCTGGTTCGTCAACATGCCTACAAAAGTACGGTGTCCAAAAATGGACATAATACTCCAGGTGGACTCTTACTTGAAATAACCATAAAACACCCAACCAGGTTTATCTCATTGTTCCTCCCCCACTCCTCAAAAAAATATTTCTCATACTTCTGGGACACATTTAAAATTAATCCGTTCTCTTCACACCCATAGCTGCTACCTCCTTTAACTATACTAAAATTATCTTCTCCTCTCACATCATTTCCTATTTCAAATGCCCCTTTTATAGCTACCCGTGGTTTTTTTCCATCAGATTCAAGTTTCTTGATGTTACCATTACCACCTGACCTCAATCATCATTTGTACTGCTTCCTGATTTTCTTGTTCTCTTTTCTCCTCCACAACTTTTTTCCCTGTCACCTCTACTGAATATACTACTGATTTCACACTGAACTTTGTTTGAAATATGTAGCCCATTTTCATCCTCTCCCAATTTAGAAGTCCCCTTTATATAACCACCTCATGTTTAGAACTTAGAGGACACACACATACACACACACACATACACACACACACACACACACACACACACACACAATCTAAATGATATTTTCTCCTTCAAAATTCATGAACATCCTAATTTTAGTGGTTTGATAATATACCCTAAATTAATTCTGGGGATTCTATCCTGGTGTCAAGGATAATCTGTTAGAACCCAAATCATATCATACAATGTTACATGAAAATGTGAAGCCCTTTATAATTATGTAAAACATACAGAATTAGAAATAGCATGGAAATAACACTTGAAATAATATTGGTTGACAATCATTTCACTGAAAAATGCATCATATCAATCATTCGAATTATATATAAAACTCTCATAGAATATGTGCCACTCAGGAGTCATCTATACTTAGCTTTACTTCTCATTGTGAGGGAAGCCTACAGTTCAGGTCCTGAGCTCTATGAAAATCTACTCATCCTTGCTTTGAAGCACAGGATTTAGCTAAACATTCAGTACTGAGCATTTGCTATATATATCTGTGCATGCTTTTGGACACAGGCCAAGTTTTAAAAAAACTAAATGGAGATGCAAAGACTGATATGCATTATTACAATGTTTGTCTACCAGAATTTCTTGGATCATATTTATACATTTTTATTGAAGGAGCTCAAAGTCCCCATGGATATTATCTTTATAATTCACATAACAGACTCATTAAGCATGTAGAAACCATAGGGACTATATTGTCTCCACTTTGAAGACCCATCCGTGAGATGGAGACAGCAAGGCCTTACCCCTGGGGTCATTACTCTTGACAGTTTGATGGCCCGCCTTAGGCCAAGGTCATACATTTCCTTATTGTAATGTATGCCAAGAAAATAATTCTAGTTTAATGATCCACTCATGAGAGCTGGCTGACTTCCATATGTACAAAGTCAGCCCTGAGATACTGCAGAGTAGGTTATTGACTAAAGTTCTGGCTACATAAACTCACTGAGTTTGCTACTGAAACATTTCTGGAGGAAGAATCAAACATAGAAGTAATATATATGAAGACTAGTCACATAGTAATGACCTCTCAGGCCCCATCCTTCCTTGATCATAATTGAAGACTAAGTTGGCCAGCACACCCTGGGAGATTTGTTCCCTTGTCCCAAACTGTCTCTCAGTTCCTGGCCTAGATCCTGGCCCTGCTCTGGATGTTCTTAGTAGACAACTAGTTAGCCTGCTGCTGTCTCTCTCTTGGCATTAAAAAAATAGTCAACACATTTGCCTTAATAATCTTTTTTCATTCCACACATCAATGGGGTTTGAAAATAATTATGCTTATCTGTGATCATTGAAAAACAGTCTTCCTCACCTACCCTAATATCACTGTGAGAAAGGTGAGCTACCTCTCTGGAATCTTCTGATACGGGTTTCTCTGTCTTTCCCAAGGTCACAGGTACTCAAGGAGGAACTCTTTTCTCCTTTAACTTCTTCTTAACTGATGTGTTTTTCCATTTTTCATTTCTTTTTTTCCCTTTTTTATAGAGATCGGGGTCTCACTATATTGCCCAGGTTGGTCTTGAACTCCTGAGCTCAAGTCAGTCACCCAGCTTGGCCTCCCGAAGTGCTGGGATTACAGGCATGAGCTACCATGTCCAGCCCCCATTTCTTATTTTTATCAATGTTGTAGTCCCTTGGTACTGGGTCTTCCCTGCCTTCCTGCCCTGTTTTCTCAAAGATTTTTTTGGAAATGTCATGTGCTGCTTGGCTCTTCCATACAGTCTGCTCTAGACTTCTGAACATTCATCATCATTTGCTATCCTGCCAACCTTGAATTTAGCCTCTCCTTGGATTACCATAATTAGTTTGAATTAGTTTGATAACACATAATTAGTTTGAATTTACTACTCTCTTATTGGGACTGGCTCTCTGAAAGCTAACCTTCTCCACTTGTAGGCCACCATACCCATTTGTACCAAGTTCCTGTTAAGTTTCTTGCTATTCCCCTTTTTCTCCTGACTTAATGCCCTGTGGCAAATGTCATAAAAGGGTATTTGTCTCTTTGCTGGTGACTAGAATTGGCATTGCCTTCCTTTCCATATAATTTCTTATTTTTTCTAGACAGATTCACTTTTGAGCTCTGCATAGTGGCTGTAATGTATCTATGCATTCCAAGTAGTTCTTCCCTAACCATGGCTGGACTAACATTTCTGCCTTAGAATAAGATTCATACTTCAGTACTCATTGCTGACATACTGACCTGAGTCACTTACTGCCTGAATTTGGGATGGTTTCCCCTGAACTAGATATTTCCTACTTAAAAATTGTTTCTCCACTGGGGGAAATATTTGCAAAACAAATATTCGATAAAGGACTTCTACCCAGGATATATAAAGAACTCCTATAGCTCAATAAGGCAAACAACTTAATTAAGAAATAGACAAAAGATTTCCAAAGAAGGATATTCTAATGAAAAACAGGTACATAAAAAAATGCTCAACATCAGCAGTCATTACAGATATGAAAATTAAAACCACAGTGGGACACCATTGCACGTACATAAGAATGCCAAGTTAAAAAGATAAATAATACCAACTCTTGTCAATGATGCAGAGTAGTTTGGCAGTTTCATATAAGATTAACCATGCACCTACTGTTTGAGCCAGCAATATTACTCTAGGTATCTATTCAAGAGAAAAGAAAAAATGTGTTCATACAAAGATCTGTAATTTAATGGTCATCATAGCTTTATTCAGAAAAGCACCAAACTGGAGACAACTCAAATGTCTATCAACAGGTGAATGAAGAAGTAAGCTGTGGTATATCCATACAATGGGGTACTACACAGTAATACAAATGAAGGAACTACTGATACAACCAACAACATGGATGAATTTCAAAATGTTGTGCTAAGTGAAAGAAGTGAGACACAAAGAGATATACCATTTATATCAAATTCTAGAAAAGACACAACTATAGTGACAGAAAGTTTATCAATGGATTCCATAGGCTAGTGGAGAGGATGGGACTGACTATAGAGGGAAATGAGAAAATTTTTTCAGTTGACATAAATGTTCTATATAGAACTCACTAAATAGTATGCTTAAAACTGGTGAATTATACTTTAATGGAAGATGATTTTTTTTTTTTTTTTTTTTTTTTTTCTTTGAGACGGAGTCTCGCTCTGTCACCCAGGCGGAGTGCAGTGGCCAGATCCAGCTCACTGCAAGCTCCGCCCCGTGGCCCAGCCATTCTCCTGCCTCAGCCTCCCGATAGCTGGACACAGGCGCTGCCACCTCGCCCGGCTAGTTTTTTGTATTTTTAGTAGAGACAGGGTTTTCACCGGTTAGCCAGGATGTCTCGATCTCCTGACCTCATGACCGCCCATCCGGCTCCAAAGGCTGGGATTACAGGGCTTGAGCCACCGCCCCCGGCTGTTAAATATGTTTTAAAATTTAGATTTAATTATTATTCAGGTACGGTGAGGTCAACAGATCAAGACATGATTGCCATTGAAATGACTGTTTGTTACTCACTGTTCCCGAGAGGAGAGAGCACACACCACACCACACAGGGCCACAGGGAGAAGCACCTGGGTTGGTCAGGAGGCAGAGAGAGCAAGGGGGAAACATAGAGAAGAGCTCTTATTGTGATTTCCCTAGGAAGGAACATGTGAAGTAAGGTAAGCAGGTTTAGGATTGGTTATTTTGAATAATTTCCATTGGCTCTGGGGTATAGTGGCCCTCTCTAGTTGTCTGACATCTAGCTGTGGGGAGATTAGGACAGGGGAATAATGGCCTTGAGTGTGACAGCCCCATAGAAGAAGTCATGGGGTATAAGACCTGGATTGGTTAGTCTGCCTGTGAAAAGCATGATTGCAGGCAAGTCTTTTATTATCTTTAGGAGTTGGTTAATCCTGGGAGAGGCCGTCCCTCTAGGGTCAGCAAGGAAAGGTCCCAGATGCCAACACCTTAGAAATATGGAAAATAAAAAGTCATGATTAATACTGATAGAGGAATGGATAGATTGATAGATATGTGATCAAACAAATATAGCAAAATGTTAATGGTAAAATTTAGATGTTGGGTAAATTGGCTTCACTGTACAATTCTTTCAAATTTTCTGTGTGTCTGATAATTTTTGTAATAAAATTTGAGAAAAAAAATATTTATTTGGATATCTGACCTCTTACCTTACATAGCTTCTAAAAACTCTGTTTTCCACCTGTCTTACCTACTTGGATTCCTGGCCTCCTGCTTGCTTTTGCCTGAACATTACTGTTGCCTGAATCTCTTAGTTCCGATATTCAACTGGTCCTCCTGATCAGACAAATTTCTTGATTCTATAAGATGCACCTGAACTAGGCAAGGCTTCTTATTGCACAAGGTCACTAAATAGGCATGGCCAGCATAAGGCATAATGAGAATTAGATGAGTTCTATATTCAAGTGCCTTTATATCTTTATATACATCCTCCCTCAGACCCTTGCTCAACACACACACACACACACACACACACACACACACACACACACACCCCTACCTCTGTTATGGAATAAAATGTGTACCAACACCCCTGCCCCTATTCATATATTGAGGTCCTAACCCCTATTATTTCTGAACTTAATCTTATCTGGAGATAGAAGCCTTACAGAAATAAGTTAAATGAGGTCCTTAGAGTAGGCCCTAATCCAATGGGACTGGTGTCACAAAAACTGGAAATTTGGGGATCAAGGGAAGATGACATGCAGAGACACAGGGAGAAGGCAGTTGTCTCCAAGCCAAGGAACACCTGAGATAATCAGAAGGTAGAACAGAGGCCTGAAATAGATTCTTCTCAAGTGCCATCGGAGGGTATGTGGTCCTGTAACACCTTGATTTTGGATTCTGGCCTCCACAATTGTGAGATAAATTTGTTGTTCTAAACCACCCGGTTTGTGATATTTTATTATGGCAGCTCTAGAAAACAAATACATGCCCTCTAGGTTCTCCTCTACTTTTCCTAGTCACCCAGTGTCCTTGCGTCCTCTGTGATGCCCCACCCAGACATGCAGTCATGGACAGTGTCTGAAGCACCCACCCATCAAAATTCTAATTTTCACACCTATAATCCCAGCAGTTTGGGAGGCCGACGTGGGTGGATCACTAGGTCAGGAGTTCAAGACCATCCTGGCCAACATGGTGAAGCCCTGTCTCCACTAAAAATACAAAAAAATTTAGCTGGGCATGATGGTGTGTGCCTGTAATCCTAGCTACTTGGGGGCTGAGGCAGGAAAATCGCTTGAATCAGGGAGTCCAAGGTTGCAGTGAGCTGAGATCGCGTCACTGTACTCCAGCCTGGCGACAGAGCGAGACTCCATCTCAACAACATCAACAACAACAACAACAACAACAAAAACCCACTAATTTCCAAACTGCCTGCACCTCTGAGAGTTCTCAGGGATGAACTAAGATCTTGAATAAGCTAAGTTAAGCCCAAGAGTAATGACCAATACCATTGTAATGTGTCATAACTCTTCTGGCGATCGTCCTGGATGTTTGTTAATTCATAGGAATGAGTCTATAAGGATTAAATCCCAGACAGTAAAAGAGGTTGGCAAGGAAAATAATCTTAGGTGGCGTGAATATCGCATTGTTTCTCAAATCACAGCAGTTGAATGGCCATCTGTTTTTACTCAGGAGTGTCCATGCTGGCAAGTGAACTTCTCTCTCAGAAAAAGATATAGGAGATTAACAGACAAATATGCCTGAATGCCTCCAGGATGGCACTCACTGTGTATTTTACTTGATAGTAAACCACCCAAAACATTCATAGCAAACTTTTGACCCCTTTTGCTTCCGTGTTAACACTGGAAATGCTAAGACCAGAAAGTCAGCTTGCAGAGAGGTGAAAAATGTCTGTATGGAGGGTTGGAAACACATTTGCTACACATGGCCAAGAGAAAGCATTGGAAGAAACAAGCAACAAAAGTACAAAAAAATAGGAGCNAGAACAAGGGGAGATGCATTTTATGAGAACACAGCCTTTTTGCTTTATATTTACTTAAAGATAATCTAAGTAAAATATTTCTATCATTTTCCCCATTACTTTCAACACCTTATTATTTGAACATTATTCAACAATTTATTCAGTTTTCAAGACTATAGTGACTTTTGTCATTGGACAATGTTATTGTTTAATTTTTATATTTACACATATCTGACACTATTCTACTTGAGGATGTTGTCAATGCACAATTGGAAAAGGTGATTTCTTGGCCATTTGCATGCATTCTTTTGGCACTCATCAGATGTGACCGTATTTCATTTTGTGTGAAGTGCGGAGCTTAGGACTCTATGGGGCCTAGTGAGGTCACCAGAGTGATCCATCAGGTCAGCTGGCACCTTTGTCCTCTTTCCTTAGAAATCAGACTGACTGGCTTCTCTCTCTCTCTCTCTCTCTCTTTTTTTTTTTCCTATCCTTCCTTCCTCTCTCATTTCAGTCTGCACCAGGCATGGGGATATATAAATATGCAAAAGTCAAAACTTCTGCTTTATAATCACTTATTGCAGAGATCCCAATCTGCTCTGAGGATTCAGTTAAAAGAGTCTTTCTCCCCACATCCATGTGTCCAAATCCTATCTTACCATCAGTGCTGTCTCAAATGGGACCATCAGCCAGAAGCTTTTCTTTCCCACCTGTGTTCTCCTTCGCTGAACAACCATGGTCACTAGTTGTATTACTCTTGTATCATTGCCTACTCTCTGTCTTATTTTTCAAAGTTCATTTCCCTGGGCAGACAGTGAGCCGTCTGGGGACAAGATTAATCTTCATATCCTCACATTGCCTACCATATTGATTTCGGCTTAAAGAAATACCTGCTGCTCAAAGAATACCTGCTGAATGATTGAGTTCATTCAGATATTAAACATGGGTGGGTAACATATTCCTTTGATAGACTATATCTTTAGTGCTGCAATTTGCTGATTCTTAACAGTCTTTGAATGAAAGGCACCAGGTGAAAATGTCTGCTACAATTGGTGTGTAGTAATTTCAACGGAAACAAATATCTAGCACTTTGGATTCACCTTCCGAAATCAGGTCAGTTCTGAAGCTCTGGGCCCCTGAGTAGGGATAGATAACTCAAACTAGGAGTGTTCAGACTAGTGTTAAATGCATTTCGCTAGAAATCAATACTTAGTAGGGAAAGCTTCCCAACACATAATGATGGTAATAATATTCAATTACAAGACGTTCCTTAAAGTCACTCACTCCTCACAGAGCTTTATTTTTCTCTGTATTTTGCGGAGAACAACGTTTCAGTTAGTAGAACAAATTTAGCATTATGCATCACCAGTTCTCCTAAAGTATTCTCCAATACTTAAGCTCTTTTCATTAAAGACAAATTTGGATGATATTACCCTGCTGGGGTTAAGGATTTTGCTAAGCCAGGAATGGGAAGTGTATTGTATTCTGTCGCGTAGTTTACTCTTTGATGAACAAGACTGAGAAGCTTAGTGTTTAAATTTCCTGGACTCTGTGCCTTGTTGTGTATTCACGTTCTGATCCAGTGCCTTCCAGCTTTGTACTCTTCATAATCTAGGTAGCCTTCCTGTCTCAGTTTTCTCATCTTTGTGTAGCTAACGCTCTTAGAACAGTGCCTTGGGCATAGTAAACATGTGAGTTATGGTTAAGGGTATAAGAGTAGGACAATAAGAACTCGAACCCCTTCTCTTCAAATTTGAGGAATGCTCAGATGAAACAATCTCATTTTAAGGTAAGTAACTTCTGGTAAGGCTCAGGCCTTTTTCTGACCCATGGACAAGGCTACCTGGCCTAAGGCCTGAAAGCTATTTTAGCCACTGGAAATATTATCACTGGTATCTCTCCTTACTTCCTTTTAACTCTTTTTATGACACCTCTTTCCAGAGTGCCATGCTTCCTCAGAGTCAAGTTTCTATCCAGAAGGAACAGAATTGCAGCATCATATAACAGATTTGTAAACCTAGGTGACATATCACATCACCTCCCTGATCTCCTGTGACTCCCAAAGGTGAAAACTGAAATTGCAGCTATTCTTTGATCAGTAATGCCCATATGGCTTAAGTGGAATTAGCAGGATCTTTTAATATTCCAACCATGCACTCCATGTATTTGGCATATAAAGAGAAGCAAATTGATGGAGATATTAACTAACTTTTTAAAAGATTAAAAG
>NW_016815004.1:4236-18321 GCF_001698545.2 Rhinopithecus bieti | reverse complement strand
AAAAAAAAAAAAAAAAAAAAAAAAGAAAGAGGTTTAGCTAAGACAGGTTGGACATGGAAGTAATAGACGCCAATGGGGAGGTCTATCTTACCTTTTTAGGCACAAGAGAGAAAAAGGGTCCGATTTCTAGGGGCGGCTGGTTTCCAAGGATGTCCGACAGTGTTTCTTGACTGTGTGGCATGCTCCTCTAAAATGCCAATTTCCAGGGCCTACCCACCCAACTAGAATTTGGGGGAGTGAGACCTAGTATATCTGTTTCTAATATGTTCCCTTAGGTGATTCTAACACCCCCCAGTTCTCCTGTTGGCTCATTTCTCAGAATGATGACCAGCATACAAAGGTGCTAGCTGCAACAATTTGGAACAAGAGGAGATCACAGAGATTATCTAGGGTGCCTACTTCTATTCACACACAAGATGAAGAGCCTATAGAAGTCAAAGAATTGCCAGGTGCGGTGGCTCACACCTGCAATCCCAGCACTTTGGGAGGCCAAGGCAGGCAGATCACAAGGTCAGGAGTTCAAGACCAGCCTGACCAACATGGTGACACCCTGTCTCTACTGAAAATACAAAAAAAAATTAGCCCGGTGTGGTGGTGTGCACCTGTAATCCCAGCTACTCAGAAGGCTGAGGCAGGAGAATCACTTGAACCTGGGAGGCAGAGGTTGCAGTGAGCCAAGATTGTACCACTGCACTCCAGCCTAGGTGACAGAGTAAGACTCAGTCTCAAAAAAAAAAAAAAAAAAAAAAAAAAAAAGCCAAAGAATTGGCCCAGTGTTACTTACATTGGATAATGTTAGCACTTCTCAGGAATGCCAAAAACTAAAAAAATTGCTCATTCACAAAATGTGTTTGAGGTGCAAATTGTTTCTTTCGCCAGCATACATAGCATTTTTTAAAATATCAAGGCAAGGTAATTCCTTGCTATTAATATGGTGTGAGTTAGGAGTCCAATTTCTTTATTTTGTATTTGGATGGATAGCTAGTTGTTTCCATGATGTTTGTTAAAAAGTCTGTTCTTTCCTCCATTGGATTATCTTGGCATGCTTGTCAAAAATGAATTGACCGTATAAGGGTTTATTTCTGGGCTCTCACTTCTATTCCACTGATCTATATTTCTATCCTTATGCCACACTGTCTTTATTACTGAAGCTTTGTAGTATGTTTCGAAATCAAGAAATGTGACTCCTACAACTTTGTTCTTCTTTTTTTTTTTTTTGACAGAGTTTTTGCTCTTGTAGCCCAGGCTGGAGTACAATGGCACAATCTTGGCTCACTGCAACCTCCCTCCACCTCCTGGGTTCAAGTGATTCTCCTGCCTAAGCCTCCCAAGTAGCTGGGATTACAGGCATGTGCCACCACATTCAGCTAATTTTTGTATTCAGTAGAGACGGGGTTTCACCATGTTAGTCAGCTTGGTCTCAAACTCCTGACCTCAGGTGATCCACCTGCCTCAGCCTCCCAAAGTGCTGAGATTACAGGCATGAGCCACCATGCCTGACCCCAACTTTGCTCTTCTTAAGATTGCTTTGGCTATTCTGGGTCTCTTGAATTTCTGAATTTTAGGACTAGCTTGTCAATGTAGGCAGAAAAACCAGTTGGGATATTAATAAGAATCGCATTGAATCTGTAGGAAATTTGGAGAGTTTTGCCATTTTAACAACAATAAGTCTTCTGATCCATGAAAGTGATGTGTCTTTATATTTATTTAGATCTTTAGTTTCTTTCAAAAATATTTTGTAGTTTTCTGTGTACAAGCCATACACTTAATTTTGTTAAACTTATACCTAAGTATTTTATCATTATTGATGAAATTATAATGGAATCGTTTCCTTAATTTTATTTTCAGATTGTTCATTGCTAATGTATAAAATACAACTGATTTTGTATATTGATCTTGTATCCTGCAACCCTACTAAACTTGTCTATTAATTCTAGTAGTTTTTTTAAATGAATTCCTTATCTGTGGTATAATAAAAATTATGTTTGATCTTTGCCCCTGGTTCCTGGTACAGAGCTCAAAAGTCCTTGGGATTTCCTTAGTTATAGGAGTTCTTTCATTATTCCTAACTACACCTGAGTTTATGCTAACAAGGTAACTCATGGTGGACACTCAGCTTCAAGGAAAGGGCTGGTCAGGACATGATTAGAGGGTTAGGACTTTCAGCCCCATGCTTCAACCTCTGGGAAGGGGAGGGGCACTAGAGATTGAATTCAGTCATGTGGCCAGTGATTTAATCAATCATGCCTACAAAATGAAGCCCCAGTAAAACCTTGAAAAATGAGGTTTGGGGAGCTTCTGAATTTGAGAATGCATTGGTGTATCAGGAGACTTTTGTTCCTGGAGAGGACGTGAAAGTCCTATACTCCCATTCACATACCTTGTCCTATGCATCTCCTCCATTTGACTGTTCCTGAGTTGTATCTTTTATAATAAAACTGTAATTGTAAGTACAGCACTCCTGAATTTTGTGACTAGTTCTAGCAAATTATCAAGCATGAGGGGAGACTGGTCATAGGAACCTCCAAATTTTTAGTTGGCTGGGCAGAAATGTGGGTACCCTAGGACCCCATTTAGGGTTGATATCTAAAAATGAAGGTAGTATTATGGGATTGAGCTCTTAACTTGTGGCATCTGCACTAATTCTAGGTAGTTAGTGTCAGAATTGAATTGAATTGTTGGATACCCAGTTTGTGACAAGGAACTACTGGAATGATGTACCTATTAAACTTCTTTGTTAATTCTTATCCTCTTTTAATAGATTCTGTAAGATTTTTCACATTTAAGATCAAATAATCGGCCGGGCACGGTGGCTCATGTCTGTAATCCCAGCACTTTGGGAGGTGGAGGAGGGTGGATCATAAGGTCAGGAGATGGAGACCATCCTGGCCAACACAGTGAAACCCCATCTCTACTAAAAATACAAAAAATTAGCCGGGTGTGGTGGTGGGCACCTGCAGTCCCAGCTACTCGGGAGGCTGAGACAGGAGAATGGTGTGAATCGGACGGCGGAGCTTGCAGTGAGCCGAGATCCCGCCACTGCACTCCAGCCTGGGTGACAGAGCAAGACTCCATCTTAAAAAAAAAAAAGATCAAATGATCTGCAAATAGATGTTGTTTCCCTTCTTCCTTTGCAATCCAGATGTCTAGAACCTCCAGGACAGTATCATATGTAAGTGGCAAGTGTGGACACCCTTGTATCTTTCCTAATTTTAATATGATGAGCTATGGGTTTTTCTAGATGCCTTTTATCAGATTGAAAAAATTCCCTTCTATTCCTAATTTGTTGAGTGCTTTTATAATTAAAGAATGTTGATTTTATCAAATGCTTTTTATGCATCTATTGAGATACTTGTTTGATTTTTGTCTTTCATCCTGTTGATATGGTATATTACATTAATTGATTTTCAAATGTTAACCCAATCATTCCTGAAGTAAATCCCACTTGGTCGTGGGGTATAATCCTTCTTGTATGTCACTGGATTTTATTTGCTGGTATTTCATTGAGGATTTTTATGTTTCTGTTTCTAAGTTTCACACAATTGATTTTTAAATCATTTCAGGAGAAGAAAGGAAAAGAAATATGCAATTATATTGTATATTATAATTACCTAATTAGCTTTCTCACAAAGCAAGCCTGCTAGCAATGAATTCACTTGTTTATCTGGAATTATCTTTATTTTGCCTTCATTTTCGAAAGATAAGCATGCTGGATATAAGATTCTTGATTGAATTTTTATTTTTTTATTTTTAGCACTTTAAATATGTCATTCCTTACCTCTGGCCTCCATTGTTTATAATGGGAAGTCAGCTGGTTATCTTATCAGGATTCTCTTGCATGCAATAAGTTGTTTTCTCATACAATTTTCCAGAGTTTCTCTATCTTTGACTTTTAATATTTCGATTACAATGTGTCTAGGTGTGGATTTCTTTGTATTTATCCTAATTGGAGTTTGTTGAATTTATTGGATATATAGATTAATGTTTCTTCCAGTAGTTTTTCTTCTCCTTTCTCTGCCTTCTGTCATTCTAGTACTCTGAAGTAAGAACAAGCAAGATTTTTTTTTTTTTTTTTGGAGACAGAGTCTCGCTGTGTTGTCCAGGTTGGAGTGCAGTGTTGCGATCTCGGCTCACTGCAACCTCCGCCTCCCAGTTCAAGCGATTCTCCTGCCTCAGCTTCCGGAGTAGCTGGGACTACAGGTGCCTGCCACCACGGCTGGCTCATTTTTTTGTATATTTAGTAGAGACTGGGTTTCACCGTGTTGGCCAGGATGGTCTCGATCTCTTGACCTCGTGATCCGCCCGCCTCCACCTCCCAAAGTGCTGGAATTACAGACATGAGCCACCACGCCCAGCTAGAACAAGCAAGATTAAAGTGCTCTGAATTAGAGGTCACTGTAGCTCTCTATTCTAAGTTTAAATTATTCCCAAAGCCATGGTGCTTAGTCTCTCTGTCCATGGCTTGCAACCCTGGCTACATGTTAGAATCACCTGTGGAACTGTAAAAAAAATCCCAACCGGCCGGGCGCAGTGGCTCAAGCCTGTAATCCCAGCACTTTGGGAGGCTGAGACGGGCGGATCACGAGGTCAGGAGATCGAGACCATCCTGGCTAACACGGTGAGACCCCGTCTCTACTAAAATACAAAAAACTAGCTGGGAGAGGTGGCGGGCGCCTGTAGTCCCAGCTACTCCGGAGGCTGAGGCAGGAGAATGGCATAAACCTGGAAGGCGGAGCTTGCAGTGAGCTGAGATCCGGCCACTGCACTCCAGCCCTGGTGACAGAGCAAGACTCCGTCTCAAAAAAAAAAAAAAAAAAAAAAAAAACCAACCACAAACCAATCACAGTCAGCCCTTTATATCTACTGGTTCTGTATCCACAGATTCAACCCACTATGGATAAAAATATTTGGAAAAAATAGCAATAAAACGATAAAAATAATACAAGTTAAAACAGTATGGTATAATTTTTATATAGCATTTATATTGGCATTGTAAGTAATTTACAGATGATTTAAAGTGTACAGGAGGATGTGTGCTGATTATATGCAAATACTATACCATCTTATGTAAGGAAATTGAGTATCTTCAAATTTTGGTATCCACACAGGTGTGAGGAGGTACATCTGGAACCAATCCCCAGAAGACACCGAGGGACCGTGGTACTTCAGAACTTCTGAAGTGGTGCTCAGGGATTGGTAGTTTTTAAAGTTCCCCAGGTGATTCCAGTGTACAGTCACTTTAAGAACCACTACTAGAGGCAAATGTTGAGGACTCTTAGCTGTGATCAAGCGAGGATTAGAGAGGCTAGGAGCCAGGCAGGTCTTTACAGATTGTGCAAGGTTTTTTACTTTTGAAAATCTCATTTAAGGACTCTCCTCCAAAATTCCAGGCTTAGACTAATACATTTCTATACACATGTGCCATTCTTCTATATTGTTTCTGCTATTACCTTATATCTCATTCTCTGCTTCTTTTGAATAAGTAATACCTTTCCATTAGACCACAATCTATAATTTCTAACACCATGATTTTCATTTCAAACCCTGCAAGGATCCCAGCAGAAATTTAGGCGTACATGGGCATTCCCATTAAGTCATTGAGAATGATCTAAATATTTGTTCAGAGGGAATGAGACCTTCTTGAAGAGATCATATCTGCATCAAGAAAATTAAGGGAAGAGATTTATATATTAAATATTGACATATATGTTAGTATTATATATAAATAGCCTTTATAAATCAAATAAAAACTGAATGCCACAACTTAAATGGCCTATATATACATATATGTATTTAATATATAGGCAAAATACAGAAGCATGAACAAATATGGAATGTTTACTATAATTTTAAAAAATTTAAATTCAAATATGAAGTATAATTTTTAAAGCTTTTAGATGAGCATAAACGAAAAAGATTGATAATATCCAGTCTAGTGAAGGTAAGGGAAAATGGTTAGCCTTATTCGCAGCTGATGGGAGGGCCTCAGACCCTCCAACCTGTCCTCCATGCTAGTATAAACTCTGTGGAAAGCATTCTGTTTTGTATTTATCAAAACTGTAAGTCTATTCAACATTGATTCACCAAATCTTCTAAGAATTTATCCTAAGGAATAATAGATGTATGTGCAAGGGTGTTTGTGTACAAGGAGCTTAGATGATAATTAGGTGATGATAAACAACATTAAGTCCATTAAAAAGGATTTGGCCAAATAAGTTATGGTACATCCAATAACAGAATTCTCATTCAAAAATTAGAAAGTAAATCTTTATATTTGAAATGAGTTTAGAGAATATGATTGCATTTATTTAAAATTACAAAATATATGGTTATATAGACATTTAAATGCTCCAAATTGTTAGTTCACTTTCTCTGTATTACTCTAATGCTTTTACTGTGTTCACATATAATCAGCAAAAGAGGAATAACAAGGGAATAGCTGATTCTAAGCCATTTATTCCTGGCCCAGCCCCTCAGATTCCTACATTAAAGCTAAAAGAGTTTTTCACTAACCTGCCGTATGATTTTCTAGCACAAGCAGCTCCTTCTTATAAAAGGGACAGGTTAAGATAAAGACAGGTGTTTTCCCTTACTTTGTCACAGATCATAGCATAAGTGTGGCCCTTCAAGGAAGGAGACTCAGGTGCTGACTAGGAGAGGATGGTGTGATGGAGAAGCAGGGATGCTGACTAGTGGGCAGCCAGCTGTGCCTGGCAGATTATGAGGCAAGGCTAGTGGAAACAGTCTTCATGCCCAGGAAAGGACCCTGCAGGAGGAATGTCTTACAGCTGATTGGACACTCTGTAGATTCTCAGAAACACTTAAGGGCAAATGTTTCAGGAATCTAAGGTCCTACAGAGGGGTAAATCTTGGTAATATACTTTTAAAAAATACATATAATATTGTATTCGGCCATTCTTGAGTGGCTATAAATACCTGCGACTGAGTAATTTACAAGAAAAGAGGTTTAATTGGCTCACAGTTCTGCAGGCTGTACAGGAAGCATGGTGCTGGCATCTGCTTCTGGGGAAGCCTCAGGAAGCTTACAGTCATGGCAGAAGGTGAAGGGGGAGCAGGCCTGTCACAGTAGAAGCAGGAGCAAGAGGGTGGGGGGAGGTGCCACATACTTTTAAACAACTAGATCTCACAAATCATGACTCACTATTACAAAGACAGCACCAAACCATGAGGGACCCACCCCCGTGACCCAAACACCTCCCACCAGGCCCCATCACCAACATTGGGGATTATTATACAATTCAATATGAGATTTGACAGGGACGTATATCCAAACTATATCAAATCTATATTTAAAAAAAAAAAATTTCTTTGAGAGGAGTTTCATCCTGTCACCCAGGCTGTGCAGTGGTGCGATCTTGGCTCACTGCAACCTCTGCCTCAGGGATTTTCCTGCCCCAGCCTCCGAAGTAGCTGGGATTACAGGCACACACCACCATGCCCAGCTAATTTTTGTATTTTTAGTAGAGACAGGGTTTCGCCATGTTGGCTGGGCTGGCCTCGAACTCCTGACCTCAGGTGATCTGCCTGCCTGGGCCTCCCAAAGTGCTGGGATTGCAGGTGAAAATACATTTTATTATGTACATTTAAGATATACAATATGATGTTAAGGGCACCAATAAGGGATACATATAGATAGTAAGAAGAACACTATAGTGAAGCAAATGAACATATTCATCTCACACAGTTACCTTTATTTTGTGGCAAGAACAGCTAAAATCTACTTATTTAGCATGAACCCCAAATGCAGCACAATTGTATCACCTATAGTTATCATGCTATACATTAGAGCTCTAGACTTGTTCATCCTATGTATTTGCTACTTTATATCCTCTGACCTACATCTCCCCAGTTCCTTCCCCTGCTATTTTGTTCTCTATTTTCGTATATTTGTATGTATTTATTGTTGGATTCCACATATAAGTGAGACCATGCAATATTTTTCTGTGTCTGATTACTTAGGATAATCTTCTCCTAAGTAATTTGTTGGGAGGTCAACAAATTTAATATAATAATTTCCATATACCTTATAATTAATTGTAAAATGTTTTTATTTATAATACCAAAAAATTATCAAAGTTTATTAATCTTCTTGAGTTCTTCCATGTCTCTGTAACCTCTAGCTCTGACTCCTGACCTGGAACACAGGCTCTCAAAGGCTGGAGCAGGTTGTAAAGAGATAATGATATTAAACAATGCCAGGATCAACACAGGAGCTAACTTTTAGCCCAATCCAATTCTATTTGTATGGCCACAGATTTCCTTGTTTTGAAATAAACAAAAAGCAGGAAGGATCCACTTTCTCCAATTTCCTCTATTGCCTCTCCCAGGGATGTTTACGCTTCCATCATCCAAACTATACTTGGAGCGGGGAGTTTTGGCCACTACCTCCTACAGCCTGTGCTCTTACAAACGTGATGGCTTCAAGGTTGGGAGTGTGAATCTGGCTTCCCTTGCCTGTGCTTGAAAAGAGTAACTTCTGTGAAGAGTTGCCAGAGACAAATTAGAATCTGATCCTGAGAACAATTGCTTTCCCTTGAGTAAAGAACACATGTCAGGGAAGAGAGGCACAGACTCTTAAAGAGGGACCATATGAAGAAACCGAGAAAACAAAAAGGACAGGAATTGGGCACCTTAAGATGAAGGATGGGACAAAATGAAGGATGAAGAGTGTCAGGCCTCTGAGCCCAAGTCAAGCCATCGCATCCCCTGTGACTTGCACATATACGCCCAGATGGCCTCAAGTAACTGAAGAATCACAAAAGAAGTGCAAATGACCTGCCTGGCCTTAACCGATGACATTCCACCACAAAAGAAGTGAAAATGGCCGGTCCTTGCCTTAAGCGATGATATTATCTTGTGAAATTCCTTTTCCTGGCTCATCCTGGCTCAAAACCTCCCCCACTGGAGCACCTTGTGATCCCCATTCTTGCCCGCCAGAGAACAACCCCCCTTTGACTGTAATTTTCCTTTACCTACCCAAATCCTATAAAACGGCCCCACCCTTATCTCCCTTTGCTGACTCTCTTTTTGGACTCAGCCTGCCTGCACCCAGGTGAAATAAACAGCCATGTTGCTCACACAAAGCCTGTTTGGTGGTCTCTTCACACGGACGCCCATGACATTTTGGTGCTGTGACTCGGATCGGGGACCTCCCTTGGGAGATCAATCCCCTGTCCTCCTGCTCTTTGCTCCCTGAGAAAGATCCACCTATGACCTCTAGTCCTCAGACCAACCAGCCCAAGGAACATCTCACCAATTTTAAATCGGGTAAGCGGCCCTTTTTTACCCTTTTCTCCAACCTCTCTCACTATCCCTCAACTTCTTTCTCCTTTCAATCTTGGCACCACCCTTCAATCTCTCCCTTCTCTTAATTTCAATTCCTTTCATTTTCTGGTAGAGACAAAGGAGACACGTTTTATCCGTGGACCCAAAACGCTGGCGCCGGTCACCGACTGGGGAAGGCAGCCTTCCCTTGGTGTTTAATCATCGCAGAGACCCCTCTCAGATTACTTACCCACTATTCAGGGGTGTCTGACCACGCTGCAGGGATGCCTGCCTTGGTCCTTCACCCTAAGCGGCAAGTCCCGCTTTTCTGGGAGAGGGCAAGCACCCCGACCCCTACCCTCCCTGTCTCTATCCTTTCTCTCCTTTTCTGGGGGAGGGGCAAGCACCCTGACCCCTTCTCTCCCTGATTCTACCACTTCTCTGCTTTTCTGGGGGAGAGGCAAGAACCCCAACCTCTTATTTTTGCACCCCGATCTCTTATTTTTGCACCTCAATACCTTATTTCTGCTCCCCGACCGCTTTCCTGCTTTTCTGGAGGGCGAGAACCCCCGACCTCCTTCTCTCCGTATCTCTACTCTTTCTTTTCTCTGGGCTTGCCTCCTTCACTATGGGCAACTTTCCACCCTCCATTGCTCCTTCTTCTCCTTTAGCCTGTGTTCTCGAGAACTTAAAACCTCTTCAACTCACACCTGACCTAAAACCTAAATGCCTTATTTTCTTCTATGATGCCGCTTGACCCCAATACAAACTCGACAGCAGTTCCAAATAGCCGGAAAACGGCACTTTAGATTTTTCCATCCTACAAGATCTAAATAATTCTTGTAAAATGGGCAAACGGTCTGAGGTGCCTGACGTCCAGGCATTCTTTTACACATCGGTGCCTCCCTAGTCTCTGTTCCCAATGCAACTCATCCCAAATCTTCCTTCTTTCCCTCCCACCTGTCCCCTCAGTCCCAACCCCAAGCGTCGCTGAGTCTTTCTAATCTTCCCTTCTACAGACCCATCTGACCTCTCCCCTCCTCGCCAGGCCGAGCCAGGTCCCAATTTTTCCTCGGTCTCTGCTCCCCACCCTATAATCCTCTTATCACCTCCCCTCCTCACACCAGTCTGGCTGACAGTTTCGTTCCTCGACTAGCCCTCCCCCACCTGCCCAGAAATTTCCTCTTAAAAAAGTGGCTGGAGCTAAAGGCATAGTCAAGGTTAATGTTCCTTTTTCTTTATCCGACCTCTCCCAAATCAGTTAGCGTTTAGGCTCTTTTTCATCAAATATGGAAAACTTAGCCCAGTTCATGGCCTGTTTAGCAGCAACCCTGAGACGCTTTTCAGCCCTAGACCCTGAAAGGTCGGAAGGCCGTCTTTTTCTTAATATACATTTTATTTTATTACCCAATCTGCTCCCAACATTAAATAAACCCCCAAAATTAAATTCCGGCCCTCAAACCCCACAACAGGACTTAATGAACCTCGTCTTCAAGGTGTACAACAATAGAGTAGAGGCAGCCAAGTAGCAACTTATTTCTGAGTTGCAATTCCTTGCCTCCACTGTGAGACAAACGCCAGCCACATCTCCAGCACACAACTCCAAACACTTGAACCACAACTGCCAGGAGTTCCTCCAGAACCTCCTCCCCCAAGAGCTTGCTACAAGTGCCGGAAATCTGGCCACTGGACCAAGGAACGCCTGCAGCCCGGGATTCCTCCTAAGCTGTGTCCCATCTGTGCAGGACCCCACTGGAAACCGGACTGTTCAACTCTCCCAACAGCCACTCCCAGAGCCCCTGGAGCTCTGGCCCAAGGCTCTCTGACTGACTCCTTTCCAGACCTTCTCAGCTTAGCGGCTGAAGATTGACGCTGCCCCATCTCCTCGGAAGCCTCCTGGATCATCACAGACCCTTTGGGTAACTCTTAAGTGGAGGGTAAGTCCGTCCCCTTCTTAATCAATATGGAGGCTACCCACACCACATTACCTTCTTTTCAAGGGCCTGTTTCCCTTGCCTCAATAATTGTTGTGGGTATTGACAGCCAGGCTTCTAAACCTCTTATAACTCCCAAACTCTGGTGCCAGTTTGGACAACATTCTTTTTTTTTTTTTTGAGACGGAGTCTCGCTCTGTCGCCTGGACTGGAGTGCAGTGGCCGGATCTCAGCTCACTGCAAGCTGCATCTCCCGGGTTCATGCCATTCTCCTGCCTCGGCCTTCCAAGTAGTTGGGACTACAGGCACCCGCCACAGCACCCGGCTAATTTTTTGTATTGTTAGTGGAGATGGGGTTTCACTGTGTTAGCCAGGATGGTCTTGATCTCCTGACCTCGTGATCCGTCCATCTCGGCCTCCCAAAGTGCTGGGATTACAGGCTAGAGCCACCACGCCCAGCCTACAACATTCTTGTATGCATTGCTTTTTAGTTATCCCCACCTGCCCAGTTACCTTATTAGGTCAAGACATTTTAACTAAATTATCTGCTTCCCTGACTATTCCTAGGCTACAGCCACACCTCATTGCTGCCTTTTCCCCCACGTTCAAAGCCTCCTTTGCGTCTTCCTCTTGTATCCCCCACCTTAACCCACAAGTATAGGACATCTCTACTCCTTCCCTGGCAACCGAACACATGCCCATTACTATCCCATTAGAACCCAAACACCCTTACCCTACTCAATGCCCCTGGAGCTCTGGCCCAAGGCTCTCTGACTGACTCCTTTCCAGACCTTCTCGGCTTAGTGGATGCCAATATCCCATCCCACAGCATGCTTTAAAAGGATTAAAACCTGTTATCACTCGCCTGCTACAGCATGGCCTTTTAAAGCCTGTAAACTCCCCTTACAATTCCCCCATTTTACCTGTCCTAAAACCAGACAAGGCTTACAGGGTAGTTCAAGATCTGCACCTTACCAACCAAATTGTTTTGCCTATCTACCCTGTGGTGCCAAAGCCATATCCTCCCCTATCCTCAATACCTCCCTCCACAACGCATTATTCTGTTCTGGATCTCAAACATACTTTCTTTACTATTCCTTTACACCCTTCATCTCAGCCTATATTTTGCTTTCACTTAGACTGACCCTGACACCCATCAGGCTCAGCAAATTACCTAGGCTCTACTGCTGCAAGGCATCACAGCCAACCCCCATTACTTCAGTCAAGCCGAAATTTCTTCCTCATTTGTTACCTATCTTGGCATAATTCTCATAAATACACCCTTACTCTCCTTGCTGATCAAGTTCCGGCTGGCTAATCTCCCAAATCCCAATCTCTTCTATAAAACAACAAATCCTTTCCTTCCTAGGCATGGTTAGTGCAGACAGAATCCTTACACAAGAGCTGGGACCGCATCCCGTAGCCTTTCTGTTCAAACAACTTGACCTTACTGTTTTAGCCTAGCCCTCATGTCTGCGCACAGCGGCTGCCACTGCTTTAATACTGTTAGAGGGCCTAAAAATCACAAACTATGCTCAACTCTCTACAGTTCTCATAACTTCCGAAATCTATTTTCTTCCTCCAACCATCACTCAGGACAATGCTTATGCTGATGAGTTAGCTAAAAATGCAGCTAGCATTCCAAATTCTATCCCTCACGGCAGTTTTCCTCCTTCACATCGGCCACTCCCACCTACTCCCCAGCTGAAACTTCCACCTATCAATCTCTTCCCACACAAGGCAAATGGTTCTTAGACCAAGGAAATTATCTCCTTCCAACCTCACAGGCCCATTCTATTCTGTCATCATTTCATAACCTCTTCCAAGTAAGTTACAAGCCACTAGCCTGTCTCTTAGAACCTCTCATTTCCTTTCCATCATGGAAATCTATCCTCAAGGAGATCACTTCTCAGTGTTCTATCTGCTATTCTACTGCCCCTCGGGGATTGTTCAGGCCCCCTCCCTTTCCTACACATCAAGCTTGAGGATTTGCCTCTGCCCAGGACTGGTAAATGACTTTACTCACATGCCCCGAGTCAGAAAACTAAAATATCTCTTAGTCTGGGTAGACACTTTCACTGGATGGGTAGAGGCCTTTCCCACAGGGTCTGAGAAGGCCACCGCGGTCATTTCAGACATAATTCCTCGGTTTGGCCTTCCTACCTCTATACAGTCTGATAACGGATCAGCCTTTAATAGTCAAATCACCCAAGCAGTTTCTCAGGCGAGTTGAACAGTCTGATTTCCAGTGGGGTCCCGCACACATGGGACACCGCTTAGGAGGAATCCCGGGCTGCGGGCATTCCTTGGCCCAGTGGCCAGATTTCCGGCACTTGTAGCAAGCTCCTGGGTGAGGAGGTTCTGGGGGAACCCCTGGCAGCTGCGGTTCAGGTGTTTGGAATTGTGTGCTGAAGATGTGGCTGGGGTTTATCTCACAGTGGAGGCAAGGAATTGCAACTCAGAAATAAGTTGCTACTTGGCTGCCTCTACTCTATTATTGTACACCTTGAAGGCGAGGTTCATTAAGTCCTGTTGTGGGGTTTGAGGGCCGGAATTTAATTTTGGGGGTTTATTTAATGTTGGGAGCAGATTGGGTAATAAAATAAAATGTATATTAAGAAAAAGACGGCCTTCCGACCTTTCAGGGTCTAGGGCTGAAAAGCGTCTCAGGGTTGCTGCTAAACAGGCCATGAACTGGGCTAAGTTTTCCATATTTGATGAAAAAGAGCCTAAACGCTAACTGATTTGGGAGAGGTCGGATAAAGAAAAAGGAACATTAACCTTGACTATGCCTTTAGCTCCAGCCACTTTTTTAAGAGGAAATTTCTGGGCAGGTGGGGGAGGGCTAGTCGAGGAACGAAACTGT
>NW_016815004.1:0-3189 GCF_001698545.2 Rhinopithecus bieti | reverse complement strand
GCTTACCCGATTTAAAATTGGTGAGATGTTCCTTGGGCTGGTTGGTCTGAGGACTAGAGGTCATAGGTGGATCTTTCTCAGGGAGCAAAGAGCAGGAGAACAGGGGATTGATCTCCCAAGGGAGGTCCCCGATCCGAGTCACAGCACCAAAATGTCATGGGCGTCCGTGTGAAGAGACCACCAAACAGGCTTTGTGTGAGCAACATGGCTGTTTATTTCACCTGGGTGCAGGCAGGCTGAGTCCAAAAAGAGAGTCAGCAAAGGGAGATAAGGGTGGGGCCGTTTTATAGGATTTGGGTAGGTAAAGGAAAATTACAGTCAAAGGGGGGTTGTTCTCTGGCGGGCAGGAATGGGGGTCACAAGGTGCTCAGTGGGGGAGTTTTTGAGCCACGATGAGCCAGGAAAAGGAATTTCACAAGATACTATCATCCCTTAAGGCAAGGACCGGCCATTTTCACTTCTTTTGCAGTGGAATGTCATCGGTTAAGGTGAGGCAGGGCATTTGCACTTCTTTTGTGATTCTTCAGTTACTTCAGGCCATCTGGGCCTATACGTGTAAGTCACAGGGGATGCAATGGCTTGGCTTGGGCTCAGAGGCCTGAAATAGTCTTTCTGTTTAAGAGTACATACCTCTTAGGGTATTCTGACATATACTTGAAATGCTAGCACAGTCTGTGTTTTATGTTAGTGCATTTTTAAAAAGACCAGTCGAGTTGTCCTACTGATTGGTCAACCTTATGGGTTTGTCTGGTTGCTTTCACCTGATATCACTTAACTTGTTTCCCTATTGCTTGAATCAACTGTAAAATGGAAGTCATGTCGAAAACTGTGTATTCTTTAAAAACAAACAAACAAAAAAACCTTGTTTATTGAGATAAAATCTACATAACATAGAATTCACCATTTTAATTGTTGAAAGTGTATAAGGCCGGGCGCGGTGGCTCAAGCCTGTAATCCCAGCACTTTGGGAGGCCGAGACGGGTGGATCATGAGGTCAGGAGGTCGAGACCATCCTGGCTAACACGGTGAAACCCCGTCTCTACTAAAAAATACAAAAAACTAGCCGGGCGACGTGGCGGACGCCTGTAGTCCCAGCTACTCCGGAGGCTGAGGCAGGAGAATGGCGTGAACCTGGGAGGCGGAGCTTGCGGTGAGCTGAGATCCGGCCACTGCACTCCAGCCTAGGTGATAGCGAGACTCCATCTCAAAAAACAAAAACAAAAACAAAAAAAAAACAACAACAAAAAAAGGAAAGTGTATAATTCAGTGGTTTTTAGTGTATTCACGATGCTGTGTAAGCATTACCACTATCTAATTCCAGAATGCTTCCATCACTGCAAAAAGAAACCCTGGATCTCCCAATTCTTCCTTCTTCCATCCTTTGGCAATACTAATATACTTTCTGTTTGCATGGATGGACCCTGGTTTCTTTGCTTGACCCTTACCTTATATGAGCATTTCATATAAATGAAATCATATAATATGTGGTCTTTTGTGTCTGGCTTCTTTCACTTAGCATAATGTTTTCAGGGTTTATTCGGTACTTTATTACATTTTATGGTTGAATAATTTTCCATTATACCACGTTGTGTTTATTCATTCATCAGTTAAATATCAGGTACAAGGAGAAATCAGTGGAAGTTGGGTTGCTTCCACTCTTTGGCTATTATGAATAATGCTGCAACAAATATTCCTGATTCCTGTATGATTTGGACATAGGTTTTTACTTCTCTAGGATACATACCTAGGAGTGGAATTACAAGGTCATGAAAACTCTTTTTGAAAGTTCTGCCAAATTGTTCTCCACAGTAGCAGTGCTATTTTACATTCCCACCAGCCATGCATGAGGGTTCCAATTTCTCCACATCCTTACCCAGACCGGTTATTTTTCTTTCTTAAATTATGTTTCTCCATATCCTTACCCATACTTGTCAGTTTTTCTTTTTTAAAACTTATATTCATTCTAGTGAGTATGAAATGGTATCTCATTGTGATTTTGACTTACATTTCCCTAGTGACTAAAGATGTTGAACATCTTCTTGTGTGTTTATTGGCCATTTGTGAATCTTCTTTGGAGAAATGTCTATTCAAGCCCTTTGCCCATTTTTAAATTGAGCCACTTCTTTATATATTCTGAATGCAAGGTCTTTGTCAGGTATATGATTTGCAAACATTTTCTCTCATTCTGTAAGTTTTCTTTTCACTGTCTTTATAGTGACCTTTCATGTGAAAAAAAAAATTTATGAAGACCAATTTATCTATTTATTTGTTTAGTTGCTTGTGCTTTGGGTGGTGTCATATTTACAAAACCATTGCTTAACTCAAAGTCATGAAGATTTACACCTATGCTGCCTTCTAAAAGTTTTATAGTTTTGGCTCTTATATTTAAGTATTTTATCTACTTTGAGTTAATGTCTGTACATGGTGTCAGGAAGAGGTTCAAGTTCATTTTTCTGCATGTGGGTATCCATTTGTTCCAACACCATTTGTCAAACTTTCTGTATTCTAATTAGATATTTCTGACCAGATTACATCATAGGTGATGTTAGATAATCCACTTTGAATCACATCAGAAGATATTACCTTGGTGAACAACAATTAGAAATAACTGTTTATTCAGTGCCATGACCATTAGATCCCCCCATTGTTCAGTGATATTTTCCTTAGTGATTAGAAAGTAATTTGTGTGGTGTTAATCTGGTGCCAAAAGAAAGTCGAGTTATTATTTAACTATTCTCCTAATGGCTTTAACAAGTAATTTTACTACTTGTTATCATCACCAAGTAATCATCTGGTTTCTGTTCTGTAAAATGAAGGATTAGATAAGATTAGCTTAGACTTCACTTTTAGCTTTAATATTATTTTATTATCTCAGTCTCTATGTTGGGTTTATTTGCGTTGAGCTATATTTTTTTCTACAGTAACAAAATGAGACGGTTACTTCAAATGACTGAAAGAGTGGACATTTATCTCCAGGAAGAGGTGGCAATCTCTTAGTGAATGATGTTTTAAGGAAACATAGTTTGTTTTCTTTCTTTCTTTCTCTTTCTTTCTTTCTCTCTTTCTTTTTCTTTCTTCTTCTTTCTTTCCTTTCTTTTTTCTTTCTTTCTCTTCTTCCTTCCTCCTTCCTTCCTTCCTCCTTCCCTTCCTGCCTCCATCCCTCTCTCTCTCTTTCTCCCTTCCCTTCCC
>NW_016815003.1:0-1121 GCF_001698545.2 Rhinopithecus bieti | reverse complement strand
TTACGGATACTTATTTGTCTCGCATAGTTAAACTTTAATTATATTACGCAGTTTGGAAACTCCATCATGCACAGATCCGCGAAGGGACATTTGGGAGCACATTCAGCCCTACGGTGAAAAAGGAGATATCTTCAGATAAAAACTGGATAGAAGCTTTCTGAGAAACTACTTTGTGATGTATGCATTCCACTCAGGGAGTTATACCTCTTTTCTCACAAGGCAGTGTTTCATCACTGTTCCTGTGAAACCGAAAAAGTGATATTTCAGAACGCATTGAGGACTATGGCTAGTAGAGAAATATACTGAAAGAAAATAGAGGAAGAAGCATTCCAAGAATCTGTGTCTGATATGTGCATTCACTTCACAGAGTTAATGCTTACTCTATCTTGTCCAGTTTCAAAACTCTGTCTTTGAGGAATCTGTGAAGGGATATTTAGTGACGCCTAGAAGATTGTGATGAGCAAGGAATCGTCTTCCGATGAAACCTGCAGAGAAACGTTCTGAGCAATTGCTTTACGATATGTATATTCGTCTCCTAGAGTTAAACCATTCTTTGGATTGAGCAGCTTGAAATCACGGTTTTTGTGGAATCTGAAGAAGGACATTTGGGAACGATCCTTAGAATATGGAGAAAGAAATATCCTCAGGTAAAATCCAGAAGAAAGCTTTCTGTGAAACTACTCTGTGTCATCTTAATTCCTCTCACTCAGATAAGCCTCTCTTTTCATTGAGCAGTTTTCTAGCCCTGGGTATGTTTAGCGTGTGATGGGATATTCGGGAGCACTTTGAGGGTAACTGTGGAAAAGGAAATATGTTCACACTGAAAGTGGAGAGAAGCTTTCTGAGGAACTGCTTTGCGATGTGTGCATTCCAGTCACAGTGTTTTACCTCTATTCTCCTACAGCGTCAGGGAAACCCTTTTGGAGAAACAGGTACCAGGTGATATTTGGGATTATGTTGATGCTGATGGTGAAAAGGGAAATAGCCTCAGACAAACCTCGAAGAAGCTTTCTGGGAAACTACTCAGAAACTACGGATCCACAAAGGGACCTTCGGAAGCACATTATGGACTATGGTGAAAAAGGAATTAGCTTCAGATAATAACTGGAAAGAAGCTTTCG
>NW_016815002.1:0-254 GCF_001698545.2 Rhinopithecus bieti | reverse complement strand
TGGCTCCATGAAACGAGCTGTGTATCTGTAAGATGAATCCACACATTACAAGACGTTTAACAGAAAGCTTCTTTCAACTAGAAATCTGAAGATATTTCCATTGTCACCATAGGCTTCAATGTGATCAAAAATATTCCTTCTCAGAGTCCCAAAAAACAGTGCTACCAAATTGATCTATGAAAAGAATCGTGTAACTCTGTGAGATGAATTAACACATCACAAACTTTTCTCAGAAAGCTTCTTTCTAGTTTTAA
>NW_016815001.1:24949-26894 GCF_001698545.2 Rhinopithecus bieti | reverse complement strand
GCCCTCCTACATTTTCATAGTCTACCTTCAAATACCATTATATAACAATGCATAAGCTTATTATAAGATTATGCTTCCTGCTTCAGTATACATTATAAATGGCACAATAGTTTGATATTATTTTTATTTTGAACAATTAATTATCTTGTAAAGAAATTTAAAGTGAGAAAATAGTCTTTTACATTTACCCATGCATTTGTTATTGCTGTAGCTCTTCATTCCTTGCTATAGAAAACAAATTTCCTTCAGGTATCATTTCCTTCTGCTTGAAGAACTTCTTTTAACGTTTTGGTAGTAAAGATTTGATAGCTGCAAATTCTTTTAGCGTATTTTTCTTTGACAGAGTATTTCATCGTCATATTTTTCACTGAATATAGACTCTTGTTGGAGAGTGTTCTCTCTTTCAGCACTGTGATGATATTCACTGTCTTCTGGATTGCAGATATTCTGAACAACAATCTGGCATTATTTTACCTTTGTCCCTCTGGACAGGTCTTTTCTACAAAATGTCAAAGCAAGTTCCAATTACGTGTATGTTTGGTTGCTGAATATTTTCCATGTGTCACTAAGGCTCAGTTCAGATTTTCAGTTTTTTTTTCCTCTCTGTACTTCAATTTGAAAAGTTTCTATTGCTTTGTCTTCAAATTCATTGAGCTTTTCTCCTATATTGTCTTTATTTAAACCCATTCAGTATACCTTTATTTTAGACATTGTGTTTTTCATCTATAAAGTCCCATTTGGTTCTTTTTCTATATTCCATTTCTCTTTTAATGGTGTTTATTTTTTCTCTTTTATCATTGAGCATATTTATAATAGCCATTTTTAAGTTTCTATTTTTTTATCCCATCATGTCTGTGTTTTCAGGTTCTGTTGTTATTGACTGGTCTTTCTACTGCTTATGGGTCATGTTTTTCTTCTTCATGTCTATTCTTTTTCAAGGACATTGTAATTTTACTTTGTTGAGTGATAGCTTTTATTATGTTGTCTTAAAATGCTGTTATATTTTATGGCAGGCAATTATGTTACTAGTGCAACAGCCTGATCCTTTTGAGTTTTCCTTTTAAGCTTACTAGAGTGGTTCTAGCATAGCCTTTTATTTTATTGCTAATTTAGCCTCCCTACTAGAGCAAGACATTCCCTTGGTCTCTACTGAATGACATGACTGTTCAATTGCAACTCTCCAATGTATAATCTCCACCTTATAGCTCCTCAGTCATTATTTGCCTTGCCTCATATTGTTTCATTCTATGTATAATGTTCAGCAACAAACAGACATAGATCCCTATGCAGATATTTATAGTTCTTTTCAGTGAATACCCTTCCTTTCCAGTATGGAGCTCTGTAAATTTTAGCTCCAGCAATCTCCCAGGCCCTAACTTCTGTCTCTTCAAATCAGTGAATCTCGGCTCTGCTCTTCCTGGGATTTCCCTTTGTATATCCTGATCTGGAAAGGATCTCACTGGTGTAGAGCCAAAGTGATTATAGGTATCTCTTTTGTTTCCCTTGTGTCTTGAATCCTAGTCCTATGCTGCTGTTTGATCAGTTTCTAAAAATGGTTTCATACGTTTTGGTCAGTTTTCCATTTGTTCATGTTAGGAGGGCAAGTGTGGTTTCAGTTATTCCATTATGACTTGAAGCAGATGTTTCTTATATGCTTTTGATTTGTGTTGGAGCTACATGAAATAGAGAAAAACATTATCTTTCAAAGCTGAAACTTAAGCTTGTGTATTAAACTTTCTTTTCACAGCTATTGATAAGACTACCTGGAAAGGAAAGTTGCCTCTATAAGAAATACTAACTGTATCATTGTAGTCAACAGTGAAAGTGAAAAAGAAATAATTTTTGGAGAAAGCATTAAAAAGTAAAGAACAAAGTGTGCAGACATTTCAACCCAAAATATCATAATTTCCAATGGAGGGTGAAACTGATTCTGTTATATAAGAGG
>NW_016815001.1:11914-22821 GCF_001698545.2 Rhinopithecus bieti | reverse complement strand
TATATATGTTAGAGAAGTATATATTGCAATTTTAATAAATTCTTATGGCACACCGTCTGGAAAAAATAAAAGATCTAAAACAAGTAGCTGGCTTACATTTTAAAAATTAATATACTAGAATCAAATTTTAATGCAACCATTTTGAGGCATTTTAATAATAACGTGAAATTTGAAAGACAACAGATAAATATATATCAAAACTCCAGTGTAGTTCAATAATTTGCTGTAGATTAAATTTGAAAAGGAAAAGCTGAATTTTACAGTCATCTTCCTACCTCCCCTTGCTTCTTACATGGTGAAAAATATGAGTATTTTAAAATGATGATCACAAAGCTATGTAAAAGCTTTACATTCTCAGAGATTTTCCTTCCAAGTAGATAATGATATGAAGAAACAAACTGACCCTTTTGTCACAGTCATGATTTATATAAAATGTCATGAAGGAAAATATACGCAAAGAAATTATCAAAATCAGTTCTTCATAGATTTAGAATATGTAATATTCCTTGTGTGCGCCTATAAATGTCACGGTTTTAGAGTTAGTGCTAATGAGTGGGGTGGGGTGGGAGGAGCAGGAAGGAAAGGGAGGAATGAATTTGCACTCAATTTGCATTTAAGCTGAGAACGTTTTAAAGCCAGACAGTTAGTGTTATAGAATTGTAATTTATGATCAGTTTGTTATCTTTACACATTCTAGCAAGACACCTTAAGTCTGATTGATGAGAACATGCTTAAAAGAACCTTTGAAAAATTAAGGGATAAAAGCAAAAGTAATAATGAAATATTTGACTGCTTTGGAATAAACTTTGTTCTGACCTCAAATATGCCATTTGGTACACAGAATATTATTACTGTGACTGGCAGATAGCCAATTTCACCTAGTAAGTTCACAGTGCATCATTTTAAAGCTCATTAGTATCTCCATATTAATATATTTTTGCAGATTCTTTCCTTCCCTCCATCATTTAATCTGCCACATTTCTGGTAAGTGAATATTGTTTTATTCACCAGTTTACATATTTATTTTCATGAGAGATGTATATATTGAATATTAGCTTCAGGATAAAGAAATAGATGCAATATTAGCATCTTTGTGGATGCCATATGTTGAGTTGTGACATAGTATATAAAGCCTGGTACATAAAGCATGGCCAGTGACTTCCAGGAAGTTGAAGAGGTCAGTAATGTTTCTCAATTCCTCAGTTTCTACTGCTATGGGTGGTAGGAAATTGAATCATTTTTGCTTTTATAACAGTCTATATTTTCAATCTCAGAAACCTATTTGCTGTCTTTGTATGTAACTTGTTTTGTTCATATACACTCATATAATTTATCATTATTTGGTTGTTTGTTGGCTTACATGTTTATGGTGTATCTTTATCACAGTTTGTAAAGTTCGTAAAATCAGAGATCTCTCTTGTTCACTGTTGTATTCTTGTTGAATGAGTGAATCATGGATATAAGCTACAAGAGCAAAAGCGAAAGATTGTCAATGACAGAAATACAGCTAGTGTATAAATATGGATAAACAGTTACATTTGTCTTATTTTTATGTATTTATTAATTACATATGTATATATATTAAAAGCTTTTGGAATGCAAGTGGTTTTTGGTCACGTAGATAAATTGTATCGTGGTAAAATCTGACATTTTAGTGCACCCATCACCCAAGTAGTGTACATTGTATCTAATATGTAGTTTTTTTTCCCTCAGATGTTTCCTGCCCTCTCCCTTCTGAGTCTCCAAAGTCCATTATACCATTCTGTATATCTTTGCATACCCATAGCTTAGCTCCCACTTATAAGTGAGAACATATGGTATTTGGTTTTCCATTCCTGAGTTACTTCACTTAGAATAATGGCCTCCAGTTCCATCCAAGTTGCTGCAAAAGACATTATTTCATTCTTTTTTATGGCTGTGTAGTATTCCATGGTGTATATATGTGATATTTCCTTTATCCACTCATTGGTTGATGGGCACTTAGGTTGGTTCCATATCTTTGCAATTGTGAATTTTACTGCGATAAACATATGCATGCAGGTGTCTTTTTCATATAAAGATTTCTTTTCCTTTGGGTAGATACCCAATAATGGGATTGCTGGTTTGAATGGTAGATCTACCTTGAATTCTTAATCTCCATACTGTTTTTCAGAGGTTGTACTAATTTGCATTCCCACCAGCAGTGTAGAAGTGTTCTCTTTTCACCACATCTACACCAACATCTATTGTTTTTTTAAACTTTTTATTAGTGGCTATGATCACTGGGGTAGAGTGATATCTCATTGTGATTTTAATTTGCATGATTAATGATGTTGAACATTTTTCATGTATTTGTTGGCCATTTGTATGTCTTTTGATAAATATCTATTCATGTTATTGGCCCATTTTTTGATGGAATTATTTGCTTATTTCTTGCTGATTTGGTTGAGTTCCTTGTAGATTCTGGATACTTGTCCTTTGTCAGATGCATAGTTTGCAAATATTTTCTCCCATTCTGTGGGTTGTCTGTTTACTCTGATGATTAGTTATTTTCCTGGGCAGAAGCTTTTTAGTTTAATGAAGACCCATTTATTTATTTTGTTATGTTTGGTTTTGGGGTCTTAGTAATAAATTCTTTGTATAGGCCAATGTCCAGAAAAGTTTTCCTAGTTTTTTTCTAGAATGTTTATGGTTTCAGGTCTGAGATTTAAGTCTTTGATCCATCTTGAGTTGATTTTTGTATTAGGTGAGAGATAGGGATCTAGTTTCATTCTCCTACATATAGCTTGCGAATTTTTCCAGAACCATTTATTGAATAGGGTGTCCTTTTCTCAATTTGTGTTTTTGTATGCTTTGTCAAAGATCAGTTGGCTGTAAGTATGTGGCTTTATTCCTGGGTTCTCTATTTTGTTCCATTGGTCTATGTATGGACTTTCATATCAGTACCACGCTGTTTTGGTAACTATAGGATTGTAGTATAATTTGAAGTCAGGTAATGTGATGCCTCCAGATTTGTTTTTTTTGCTTGGTATTGCTTTGAATATGGTTCCTTTTGGACTCTTTTGGTTCCTTGTGAATTTTAGGATTGTTTTTTCTAGTTCTGTGAAGAATGATAATGGTATTTTGATGAGCATTGCATTGAATTTGTAGATTTCTTTGAACAGTATGGTCATTTTCACAATATTAATTCTTCCAATCCATGGGCACGGGTTGTATTTCCATTTGTATCATCTCTCTTTTCTTTCAGCAGTGTTTGTAGTTCTCCTTGTAGAGACCTTTCACCTCTTTGGTTATATATATTCCTATGTATTTTTTTTAAAGCTATCTAAAAAGGATTGATTTCTTGATTTGATTCTCAGCTTGGTCGTTGTTGCTATATAGCAGTGCTACTGATTTTTTACATTGATTTTGTAACCTGAGACTATACTGTACTCATTTATCAAATCTAGAAGTCTTTTGAAGGAATCTTTAGGATTTTCTAGGTATACAATCATATCACTGGACAGGAAAGATAAATTGACTTCCTCTTTTCCAATTTGGATGCACTTTATTTCTTTCTCTTGCCTGATTTTTCTGGCTAGAAGTTCCAGTATTATGTTGAATAGAAGTGGTAAAAGTGGGCACTCTTGTCTTCTTCCAATTCTTAGGGGGAATAGTTTCACCTTTTCCCCATTCAGTATGTTGTTGGCTATGGGTTTGTCATATATAGCTTTTATTATTTTGAGGTATGTTCCTTCTATGCCTAGTTTGTTGAGCGTTATCTCAAAGAAATTCTGGATTTTATTGAATGCTTTTTCTGCATCTATTGAGATGATGATGTTTTTTGTTTTCATTCTGTTTGTGTGGTGTATCACATTTATTGACTTGCTTATGTTAAAATATCTCTACATCCCTAGGATGAAACCCACTTTATCATGGCATATTATCTTTTTGATGTGCTTTTGGATTTTGTTTGCTAGTATTTTGTTGAGGATTTTTGCATCTGTGTTCCTCAGGGATATTGGTCGGTAGTCTTCTTTTTTTTATGTCCTTTCCTGGTTGTGGTATCAGAGTGATACTGGCTTCATAGAATGATTTAGGAAGGATTCCCTTTCTTAATTTTTTGGAATAGATTTAGTAGGATTGGTACCAATTCTTTGAATGTCTGGTAGAATTCAACTGTGAATCCATCTGGCTTTGGACATTTTTTGTTGTTGTTGGACGTTTTTTAAATTACTGAATCAATCTTACTGCTTTGTTGTTGGTCTTTTCAGGATTTGTATTTCTTCCTGATTCCAGCTAGGAGGTTTATATATTTCCAAAAATTGATCTATTTTCTCTAAATTTTCTAGTTTGTATGCATAGAGGTGTTTACAGTAGTCTCAAATGATCTTTTATTTTTCTTTGGTCTTGACTGTAAAGTCAAATTTTCATTTCTAACTGAGCTTATTTGCATCTTTTCTCTTCTCTTTGTTAGTTAATCTAGCTATGATCTATCAATTTGGTTTATCTTTTCAAATAACAAAACTTTTTTTTTGGTCATCAGTCTTTTGAAGTTTTTGGTTCTAATTTTATTTAGATCTTCTCTGATTTTTGATATTTATTTTCTTCTGCTAGCTTTGGATTTGACCTGTTCTTGTTTCTCTAGTTCCTTGAGGTGTGACATTAGGTTGTTATTAATAATTTGTGATTTTTCAGACTTTTTGATGTCAGCATTTAGTGCCATAAACTTTCCTGTTGGCACTGCTTTTGCTGGACCCCCAAGATTTTGATAAGTTGTGTCACTATTATCATTCATTTCAAAGGATTTTTTAATTTCTATCTTGATTTCATTTTTAACCCAAAGTCATTCAGGAACAGATTGTGTAATTTCCATGTATTTGTATAGTTTTGAGAGTTCCTTTTGGAGTTGATTTTCAGTTTTATTCCACTGTGGTCTGAGAAGATATTTGATATGATTTTTATTTTCTTAAATTTATTGCAACTAGTTTTGCGGCCTATCATATGGCCTATCTTGGAGAATGTTCCATGTGCTGATGAAAAGAATGTATATTCTGCACTTTTGGGGTAGAATGTTCTGTAAATATCTGTTATGTCCATTTGTTCTAGAGTGTAGATTAACTCCAGTGTTTCTTTCTGGACTTTCTGTGTTGATGATCTTTCTAGTGCTGTCACTGGGGTGTTGAAGTCCCCCACTATTATTATGTTGATGTCTATCTCCTTTCTTAGGTCTACTAGTAATTTATTCATGAACCTGGGAGCTCTAGGGTTAGGTATATATGTATTCATGATTGTAATATCTTCTTGTTGGATTGAGCTTTTCACCATACAATGACTTTCTTTTTCCTTTTTTACTGTTGTTACTTTAAAGTCTATTTTATCCAGGAACAGCTACTCCTGCCCACTTTTCATTTCCATTTGCATAGAATTTATTTTTTCCATCCCTGTACCTTGAGCCTATAAGAAGCTTCACATGTTAGGTGAGTATTTTGAAGACAGCGGATATTTGGTTTGTGACTTTTTATCCATTCTCCCAATGTGTATCTTTTAAGTGGAACATTTAGACCATTTGCATTCAATGTTAATATTGAGATGTGAGGTACTGGTCCATTAATCATGTTGATTGTTACTAGATACTTTGTTTTCTTCATTGTGTTTTGTTCTTTATGTCATGTGAGTTTTATGCTTTCAAGAGGTTCTGTTCTGTTGCATGTCAACCTTTTGTTTCAAGATTGAGAACTCCTTTTAGTGTTTCTTGTAAGGCCTATAGGATAGTGGAAAATTCCCTCAGCATCTGCTTATCTGAAAAAGACAATTTCTTCTTCGTTTATGAAACTTAATTTTGCTGGATACAAAATTCTGGCTGACAGTTCTTCTGTTTAAGGAGGCTAAAGATAGGACCCAAATCCCTTCTGGCTTGTGAGGTTTCTGCTGAGAAGTCTGCTGTTAGTCTGACAGTTTTTCCTTTATAGGTTACCTGATGCTTTTGTCTTCCTGCTCTTAGAATTCTTTCCTTCACATTGACTTTAGATAGACTGGTGACTGTATGCCTTGGTGATGTCATTTTTGCAATGAATCTGCAAGGAGTTCTTTTAGCTTCTTCTATTTGGGATGTTTAAATGTCTAGCAAGGCCAGGGAATTTTTTTCTAAATTATTCCCTCAAATAAGTTTTCCAAAATTTTGCTTTCTTTTCTCTCTCAGGAACACGTGATTCTTAGGTTTGGCCATTATACATGATACCATATTTCTTGGAGACTTTGTTCATTTCTTTTCATTCTTTTTTCTTCATTCTCATCTGATTGTGTTAATTCAAAAGCCTTGTCCTCAGGCTCTGAAATTCTTTCTTCTACTTGGTCTAGTCTGTTGCTAAAACATTCCACTGAATTTTGTAATTCCCCAAATGTGCTTTTCATTTCCAGAAATTCTGATTGTGTTTTCTTTATAATATCCAGATCTCTAATTTTTTAATTCATATTTTGAATTGTTTTTTAAGTTTTTTTATGTTGGCTTTCAACTTTCTCTTGTGTCTCATCGGGTAGCTTAATAATCAACCTTTTGAATTCCTTATCTGGCATTTCAAAGGTTTAATCTTGGTTTTGACCCATTGCTGGGTAGCTAGTGTGATCTTTTGGGGGTGTTATAGAACACTGTTTTGTCACATTGCTAGAATTGTTTTTCTGGTTCCTTCTCATTTGGGTAGACTGTATATTCTAATTACTGTTAACTTTGTTTTTGATTTGACTGTGTTTTTTAATTTATTTTTTCTCCCTTAAGGATGTGGCTTTAATATTTATAGTTTATTGTAACCTAATTCAGCATTTGTTGCTTTCATGGGTGAAGACTCTATATATGTTGCTTGTTTATAGAGAGTCTTTGTATAATGGCTTTCTCAGATGCTGGTTGTAGTAGCAATGTGCTCCTTGTGTGAACAGATTCACTGTCTCCTGTGGGGTTGGAATGACAGAGGTTTCTTGAAGCTTATCTCATTCTCCAGTGATGTGCACTTATTTATTCATTTATTTGCTTGTTTATTTATTTATTATCCAGTATTTTATTTATTGGTTTGAACACTTCATGCTTCAGGCCAGTAGGGAGGTTTCCACAGGTAAAAACTGGTTGTTGCTAAAGCAAATGGGTAAATGCAAATACCCAACAGTTGGCAGCAGTTCCAGCCTTGTCAGAGGTGTTTTGGGAGCTCTTAGTGAAATGCACTGAGATCTTTTCAGGGGTAAGGGAGGGAGCCACCTCAGTTTCCCTGCCAGACTAGCAGGAAAGCGATCCTCCTCTCAGTCACCCTCCTGACCCAGTGTTCCAGCTACTCAGATCATACATGCACCTCTTTTCTTCTGTAGAAATGCTGATGTATCATGGAGGGTGGGTGGGATTGTGATTCTACCCCTCATACAAACCTGAATCGGGAGGGCCCTCCTCCGGTGCGGATCCAGTCACCATGATGTGTTCCAGAAAGGCTATCTACAGGTGCACCCATGCCGAGCTCCCATGGGAGAAGCCCCAGCTGTGTATGCAGTGGTAGATCATGGGGAAAAGAATTCCCCTTTTCTAAGACCATTCATGAGCACCGGGGCTGCCTGACTGCTGAAGAGCTACAGACTCCTCGCTGAGCCCAATACTGCACCTGTGGCTCCGCTGAAGGAAACTTTCTGCAAGTGGAAAGTTCTGGAACTGCAGGCCTATTTGAATTATTTTGTTGCACAGAGTGTTCTCTTTATGTGGTGCAGTCTCCCTTTTCCTAGGAGTAGCAGACCCTGAGAAGCAAACTACTATGAATGCTGCCGCTTTTCTGGGTCTAGCCACCCAGTGGGGCTGCCACACATCAGGCTGATGTTGGGGGATGTCTGAAAGGGATCCAGTGATGTGACCTGTCCTCAAGTCTCATAGCAGTGTGTACCAGCACAAGCTCTTATGGGGATGGCAGGGCAGTGATGGAGACTGTGAAATTTCTTAGTTATAAATAGCATTAGAGTTTTGAATTTCTCAAATACTGGTTGTAGTACTAATGATCTAGTCAAATGTGCAGACTCAGGACCTCTGTATTAGCCAGAGTGATGCAGACAGTGGTCATAGCTGAGGTCACACACAAGTTTTCTCCTTTCTGGGCACTGTATTATTCTACCTGCAGATGCTGTCATGGCCTGTGTTGGTTGGCCTCCAGCCAGGAGTTGGTGCTTACAAAGGAGCCCAGCTGTGGTGGTAGTGGTGGGATCTGTGCTTGCCTTATGTTACCTGGGAAGGTTTTCTGGTGTTTCAGGCAATGGGTGGGGCCAGAGAGGTCCCAAAAGTTTCTGTCTTTTGTGTTAAGCTACCAGGGCCTGTTGAGGGGTAAAGCCAGGTAGGGGCTGGATCAGGAAAGTCTATGTGTCAGGACTCTCCCTGTGCAGGGCAAGCAGCAGCCCCAGTGAGCATTGGAGGGCAGTTCTCTGGCTGCTGGGGTAATGTTATAGGGAAGAGTGCAGCTTCGTCTGCTGTACAGAAGAGTCCACATTGGAAGTGGGAAGTAGCAGGCAACAGTAAGCCCCATCCAGCTTACACACACATTGCAAGGCAGGTCTCACACCAGCTGTGTTCCGCTAGCAGCAGTTAGCCAGGCTCCAGGCAGTCTATGTTCAGAACTCAAAACACCCCAGGCCATAAGCCTTCCCCATGGAAACAGAAACTGAGCCATGCCCTACTTGGTCTGCCCATGAGGCAGGGGCACCCAGCTCCTGTGCCCATGCCTGTGGCACATTTTCCACCCACCCTTCAGTTTTGCGCAAGGGAGTTCATCTCCACTCAAGATTATATTGCAAATCTCAGTTGAGAGCCTCTCTCAACCAATGACCACTGCCCAAATTAGTTGGAAGACTTCTAGGTGGTCCCCTGTGAGGTAGAATCCGGAGTGGCCTCCCCCAATCCTGCTAGAGACTGGGAGTGCATGCAAAGCATATCCAGATGCCACTTCTTCTCATATACGCCCCACTGCTCACTAAATTAGCTCCAGTGCTAGGTAGGGTTAAGACCCTCCCTTATGGCCTGCATTGCCAAGTTCCCCAGTGAGAGTGTATATGCCAGAAGCTGTTTATCTGCATCTCACACTCTGGGGACTCACAGTTTTTCACCTGGTTCATGGTGTAGGCTGCAGTCTGATGCTTTTTTCAAAGGGCCTGTGGTTTCTTTCAGTCTTCCTGTTAAGTTCCTGTGTTGTTTCTTGGAAAAATGTTTGCAGTGTGAGTCTCTACACACTATTTTATCTTTCCCAGTGGGAGAGGCATGCTAACACTGCTTCCAATCCACTATCTTGGAAAATAACACATCTTATTTATACTCAATAAAATTTATAGTCCAAATATGGAGATACTTATCTTCTTCATAGGAATATGAAATTGTACATACATGCATAAGGTAACATAAAACATCTTTCAACTTGGTTGCCTTTGTCTTTATCCTTGAGATACCAGCCAGGTTTCAGTGCACTCACTAGCATACACAGTAAGTACCTAGCAGTATCTGCAATAATATAGGTCTTCTAAGAAAATGGGTAGATAACTAGAAATTGAATATGGCAATTCCTCAAAGACCTAAAGACAGAAATACCATTCAATCCAGCAATCCCATTACTGGGTATAGACTCCCCCCCCCCCAAAATATAAATAATTATATTATGAGACACATGCTTGCATATGTTCATTGCAGCACTATTTACAATAGCAAAGACATGGAATTAACCTAAGTGTCCGTGAATAATAGACTGGATAAAGAAAATGTGGCACATATAAACCATGGAATACTATTCAGTCGTAAAAAAGAACAAGATCATGTCTTTTGCAGGGACATGGGTGGAGCTGGAGGCCATTATCCTTAGCAAACTAATGCAGGAATAGAACATCAAATTCATGTTCTTAATTAAAAGTGGGAGCTAAGTGATGAGAACACATGAACACATAGCGGACAACAACACACACTGGGGCCTTTTGGAGGGTGGAGGATGGAACAAGGGAGAAGATCAGGAAAAATAACTAATGGGTACTAGGCTTAATATCTGGGTGATGAAATCATCTGTACAACAAACCCCCATGACACAAGTTTACCTATGTAACAAACCTGCATATCCTGCACATGTACCCCTGAACTTAAGATGAAAGGTAAAAAAGAAAGTAACAGGAAAAAAAATAAAAACTAAAAATAATGTGTATTGACTTTTGCTGAACATGTGTTTTTCTCCCCTCCTTACAAATGCCCCATTTAAAATGTCAGTAAAGGAATATAAATTGTAATGAATTTGTCACACCACCAAAGATGAGAGGAATAGGCCTTACCACATTTAAATATGTGTGCATTTCTGGATTTATAAAGGCACATACATTTTATTGGTGGATAAACTATATCAAAAGTTACTTCCAAGTACAGACACAGGAGAAAGCTACAGAATAGATGGAATTTCATAAAAAGGCTGCAAATTCAGAGTAAGCAGGTACAAGGAGTAACAAGTGGAATGATTATTAAAATGATTGTTTTGGGGCACTTTAACCAGTCAGGCCCTCTTTATGTGCAGATATGAAATTTAACCTTCAGTTATAATAAGAGATCTAAATTACAAAAAAAGAGACAGGAATCCTAAAAATATCCACTTATTTCTAACAGGAATGGAACTTCACAGTAAAACCCTCCTCATTTTGGAATGAGGGGTGAGAGTGCCTGCTCACTTTTCAGCTACAAGCTATAAAGCAAAGGCAATCTGTCAATGATATACTCTCCCTACATACACAGAGCTGATGGTGATCTCTTTAATTCAGAGAAGGAAACCACTGAGGAAACATATATATGTAAACACACAGGAAACCTATGCTACTTAGTCATTAATTCATGTATATGAATGAGCAACTAAGAATCTGTAGGTATTTGAGAAAAAAACATTTTTTTTTTTCTTTTTGGTAGGACCAACATGAACAAA
>NW_016815001.1:6183-9800 GCF_001698545.2 Rhinopithecus bieti | reverse complement strand
AAAGGTTAAAAAAAAAAAAAAAATTCCTCCCATAGTCAGCTTGACCTATGTCCAGGAATGAAGAAGGGCAGCTTGGAGGTTAGAAGCAAAATGGAGTTGGTTAGGTCAGCTGTCTTTCACTGTCATAATTTTTCTATGTCAAATTTCTCACACTGTCATAAGTTTTGCAAAGATGGTTCTATATATGCCAAGATAAAATATATATAATTTACAAAGAAATATAAATCAGATTTGCATCAGAGTTCTCAGTAGTTACAATGGAAGCTGGAAGAGAATAAAACAATGTATTGAGTTTCTGAAGGAAAATGATTTTGTACTTGAAATTTGATACCTAGATAAACTAGCATTTATATACAGGGATAATGAAGATATTTTAAGACATACAAAAATCAGAAAATATATCAGTAACATACCATTTATAAAAGACTGACTTGAGGTTGTACCCAAGTAAAATTTAAAAAGAAGCAAGATAAGGTATCCAAGAGACAGTTGACTCAAGCAAGAAATGTGAACAAAAGGTATCATGGGATGAGAATGCAGTGGCCCTACAGTTGGATGGTAATTACACAATTCTAATGTTGTAAATGCTAGTTACAGGCTTTTGATTTTACCTATAAGTAAAGTTCTGAAACTTTACCAAACAGGAGTTTTGAATTCTGTTACTCTTGCATACATAATGGGAAGTCATCTAAAATTGATGTGCAGGAATTGCCATCTTTACCATATTGAATCTTTGCATGCATGTACATGCCATATCTCCCCTTATATTTAGTTCTTCTTTTACATCTTATAATAAAGACATAAAAGTTATAATAAAGTATTAGTATATTTCTCTATAAAGATCTTAAATGTTTTAAAAATCTTTATTCTTAACTGTTTTTATTGGTAAATGTTATTTTAAAATAACACTTTGATATTTTTGTTCCTGTTGGGAATTCAGCCGATGTATTTATTGATCCAGTAGCCTTACTGAATTCTTTTATTAATTCCAATAAATTTTATATAGATTTTCTTGCATTTCCTAATTAGAGAATCATTTTGCGTGCAAGTCTTTATAATTTCATTTCTTTCATTTTCATTATCTTACTGTATTTTCCTTGTTTTTGTCTTAATGCACTGCCTTGGATGTCTGATGTCATATTGAATAGAAGCATTGAGAGTAGGCATGCTTGTCTCATATTGGATTTAAAATAACTGTTTCTAATGTTTTAACATTAATGATTGTGTTTGCTTCTAGCTTTTTGCTAGATGCCTTTTATCGGGTTAGTGAAGTTACCATGTATTCATAGTTTGCTAGGTGGTTTTACAGTAAACAAGTATTGGATACCATGAAATAGGTTTCTGTATTAAATAGTAAGATTATATAGTGAATGTCATGAATTACATTTATAAGTTTTCAAATATTAAATAATCAGTCTTTGCATTTAGAATTAGCTGAATTTGATATGATTCTTCAAAACATTTTTAATGCATCTTAGTATTTAGAACACAGTTGATTCTTGTTATTCACAGTAGTTATTTTCTATAAAGTCACCATGAGCATCAAATTAAGCAAAAACTGAATCATTGCTCCTAGCAGAAATACAGGGTTAGGTTCCTGTGAGTCTCTGGCAATATTTTTGTGACTCAATCAACACATAACCTTATTTTATGCATGTTTCTGTTTAAAGACACTTTATTGTCTATATATTGGTGATTCACCAACATTGAGTTTAAGGCCAACAGGACTGTAAATCATGCCTGAAAAAGCTTATCTATATTTACTTCTTAAAGCACATCAAAGCTTTCTTTTATTATTATTTTTTTTTTGTTTTTTGTTTTTTATTGAGATGGAGTCTTGCTCTGCCCAGGCTGGAGTGCAGTGGCACGATCTGGGCTCACTGCAAGCTCCGCCTCCTGGGTTCACGCCATTCTCCTGCTTCAGCCTTCCGAGTAGCTGGGACTACAGGCACACACTACCACGCCTGGCTAATTTTTTTGTATTTTTAGTAGAGACGGGGTTTCACTGTGTTAGCCAGGATGCTCTCAATCTACTAACCTCATGATCCGCCTGCCTCGGCCTCCCAAAGTGCTGGGATTACAGGCTTGAGCCACCGCGCCCGGCCAAAGCTTTCTTATACTTGGGAACACTAGACTATACTTCAGCTTTATGCTTGGAGGTCAATTTAAACAGTAAACTCACCAATAAAAAGCAGAAACGTGAAAAATGTGGCAGTATACAGAGCACTCAAAGAACATTTATTTGCAGTAAGAGCTGAAGCAAGAGGCCAGAACACTCTGGGAATATGCATGTTGGATGTTGCAAAGTTTTCACAGCTCTGTGCATGTCCATCAATGATCTTGAAAATGCCCTAAATATTGAATTGGATGTTACAGATAAATTTTAGGGAATAAGCAAATTTGCAGATATAGAACCCACGAATAATGAGAATCTACTGTGTTTCCTTTTAGATTTTTTCATCTATGCTCGGAAGTGAGACCGTCTCCTTCACTGGTTTTGATAATAGGCTTACACTAGATGTATTAAATGAATAGGGGCAATATTCCCTTTTGTCTTATTTTCTGGAAAGGTTTGCATGATAATTATTATATAATCTTTGAGTTAAAAAATTTTTACATTTGAAAAAATTGTACATAATGTGTCCATATTTCAGGGTACATGTGATAATTTAATACATTCATATAATTTTGTACAGATTAAATAAGTATAATTGGGACATCCATCAGCTGAAATATTTGCCTTTTCTTTATGCTAGAACCATTTGAATTGTTCTCTTCTAGTTATTTTGAAATATACGATAGATTATTGTATATAATAGTCTACCTACTGATATATCAAACACTGGGTTTGATTTCTTCTATTAAACTATGTATTTGTACACATTAATCGAACTCTCTCATACCTCCTTCTCTCCTATCCTTCCTGGCCTCTGGTAGCAACCAATCTATTCTCTATCTTCATTAGATTCACTTTTGTAGCTCCCACATATGAGTGAGAATATGTGATATTTGTCTTTCTGTGCTTGGCTTATTTCACTTAACATAATGGCTTCCAGTTCAATCTATGTTGCTGCAAATGACAGGATTTTATCTTTTATGGCTGAATAAAAATTTGTTGTGTTCATAAAAATACCATGATTTCCTTATCCACTCATCCATTGATGGGTCCCAAGGTTAATTCAACATTTTGGCTACTGTGAATAGTGCTGCAATAAACATGGCAGTGCAAATATCTCTTCAGTATACCGAATTTCCTTCTTTTGGGTATATACCCAGTAGTGGAATTGCTGGATCATATGATAGTTCTATTTTTAGTTTTTTGAGGAACCTTCATATAGCTTTCCATACTGACTGTGGTAATTTACATTTCCACAAACAACATATGAACATTTCCCTATTTAAAAATATATATTTTTTGAAACAGGATCTTGCTATTTTGGCTAGGCTCATCTTGAAGTCCTGGGTTCAAGTAATTCTTTCATCTCAGTTTCTTCAGTAATTGGGACTACAGGTGCACACCACTGTGTTCAGCTGAGCATTCCCCTTTCTCCACACACTTTCCAGCATCCTTTATGCCCTGTCTTTTTACTTAAAAATATATATATGATATATATATA
>NW_016815001.1:0-2789 GCF_001698545.2 Rhinopithecus bieti | reverse complement strand
AAAAAAAAAAAAAAAAAAAAAAAAAAAATTACCAAGTGTGGGGGCGCATGTTTGTACTCCCAGCTACTGGGAAGGAGGATCATTTGAGTCCAGGAAGTGGAGGCTGCAGTGAGCCATGTTCATGCCACTGCACTCCAGCCTGGGCAACAGAGTGAGATCTTGTCTCAAAAACAAAAAACACACAAAGTTATTTTAAAGAGCTAACAACTCTTCATACTTCTTCATTCTTTTTTTTCTTTTTCTTCTCTGACTCTGTATTTTCAAATGTTCTATCTTCAAGTTCACTGATTTTTCCTGATTCATTCTGCTGTTGAAAGCCTCTAATTTTCAGTTCAGCAAATGCATATCTAATTTCCTAGATTTCTGTTTGATCTTTTAAAAATTATTTTTATCTCTGTTAAATTTCTTCCATAAATTCCTGAATTACTTTTTTGTGTTATCTTGGAAATCAGTGAGTTTCCTTAAAACTGCTATTTTTTTGGGTGTATACCCAGTAATGGGATTGCTGGGTCAAATGGTATTTCTAGCTCTAGATCCTTGAGGAATTGCCACACTGTCATCCACAATGGTTGAACTAATTTACACTCACACCAACAGTGTAAAAGCATTTCTTACCCAAAGGATTATAAATCATTCTTCTCTAAAGACACATGCACACGTATGTTTATTATGGCACTGTTTACAATAGCAAAGACTTGGAACCAACCCAAATGCCCATCAATGATAGACTCGATAAAGAAAATGTGGCACATATACACTATGGAATACTGTGCAGCCATAAAAAAGAATGAGTTCATGTCCTTTGCTGGGACATGGGTGAAGTTGGAAACCGTCATTCTCAGCAAACTTAACACAAGAACAGAAAACCAAACACTGCATGTTCTCACTCATAAGTGGGAGTTGAACAATGAGAACCCATGGACACAGGGGGTGGGGTGCATCACACACCTGGGCCTGTCGGGGGCGTGGAGGCCTGGGGGAGGGATAGCATTAGGAGAAACACCTAAGGTGGATGCCGGGTTGATGGGTGCAGCAAACCACCATGGCATGTGTATACCTATGTGACAAACCTGCACATTCTGCACATGTACCCAGAATTTAAAGTTTAATTTTAAAAAACCCGCTATTTTTAATTCTTGTTTAGATAATTTACATATTACCATCTCATTAGGGTCAGTCACTGATTCCTTGCTCTTTCCATCTGTTAAGGCTATAGTTCCCTGTTTGTTGTTGTTTCTTGTGGTTGTATATCTATATCTTTGAATTGAAGGACTAGTTATTTATTCCAGTCTGTCTTGTTTTGGTATTTAGTAGATATGTTTTCTTAGATGTTGTTTGTAATTTATCTACTGATTTTAAAAAAATTTCCTACTGGTTTTTTTTTTTTTTGGCATTAGATGGCTCTTGAATCCCAGGTTTTCCTTGTTTCTGCTAAACAGAGTGCAGCAGCCTGTCCTGAATGGAATGAATGTCCTACCAAACGAAATATAGTGGTATTGTGGGAAGGTTGGCTTGGGGGTTCCTGCCCAGGGGACCTGTGGAACAATCCTCCTACAACGTGGTACTGCTGAATAGCTACTGTAACTTACTATCTCCTCTGGCCAAGTTATAGAGCAGAAATTCCAAGATTGGGGATGGTAGTCCTGCCTTCCCTCTTTGTCTCTGGCTATCCTCCAGGATATTTCTCAATTCTGGTACTCCCAAATGCTTCTTGTGGTTTGAGGCAGGGATAGTTCTCTTTCCAGCATATTCAAGATGGTGAGGAAGCTGGTTGTCCACCTTGATCTCACTTTTTCCAGTGGAGAAACTGTGAGTCAGAGGAAATTTTCCATGCACTTGGTATTGGGAAGATTGGGAGGAGGGGCACTGAAGACGTGGAAATGTGATTATTTTATTGTCTCCTTGGATTTTTTTTTTTTTTTACTTCTCTGTGACTTCAGGAACTGACCATACTCATATTTGAGTTTTGGGATATTGCTGGTGATAATCTTAGCACTGTATATTCATTTTTGCTTTTCTGTGGGGGGATAGTGAAGCCAGCTTACATCTATGCCATCATTTTTTGATGATCCTTGAGTTTTTATGTAATTCACCTATAAAAATGCCTGCCTAAAGAAGTGTGGTGGGTTGTTGGTTAGTTTGTTTTTGGGTGGATTTCAAAGTACAAATGCAAGATTTTAAGTAGCTTTTGTCCAATCATAGCTTATTTTCTGTTGGTTTTGGAAAATTACATACTTTAGAAAATTGTTTTTTTATTATTTTTTTTAAAAAAAATTGAGATGGAATCTCACTCTGTCACCCAGGCTGGAGTGCAGTGGCACAGTCTTGGCTCACTGCAACCTTTGCCTCCCAGGCTTAAGTGATCCTCCCACTTCAGCCTCCCGCGTACCTGGGACCACAGAGGGCCACCACCACACCCAACTATTTTTTTTTTATTTTTGGTAGAGACAAGGTTTCACTATGTTGCCCAGTCTGGTCTCGAACTCCTGAGCTCAAGCAATCTACCTGCCTTGGCAAAGTGCTGGGATTACAAGTGTGAGTCTGTGTGTTTTAAAAGAATTTTTGTATAAAGTTGTTCATGCTCTCCTATAATTATGTTCTATTTTTCTTTTATAGTAGATTTTTATTTTGCCTCTAATCCTCAAAATTATTAGTTGTAGAAGGATTAAAAATTAGCCCAATATTTAGTGTGAAAGTATTTAAATATAAACCTAATAAAAATAACAAATATTGCTATAGTACATTTATGAATTTCCAATCTTGATCTTTCTGGGTTGTCATACTGTAAA
>NW_016815000.1:44306-69886 GCF_001698545.2 Rhinopithecus bieti | reverse complement strand
GTGAGGCAGGCAGGGTCTCTCTCTAACCCACAATCATCCCACAGTCCTCACAGCCTGCTGTCGACTGAAAGTTCACTGACGCATCTGAGCCCTCTGCCTCCCTCCTCATTTGAAAGACAAGTCCTTGTCTTCTGGGACAGGTGCTGTCGCATTTCCTCTGCACACGTAGTCTCATTCCTGAGGATGAGACTCTCCTCTGCTCCTGGGTGGACTGACCCCCTGAAACTTTGGACCGGCCACCTGATCCCTACCATCTTTTCATAAAATCTTCTTTCCCTCCTGCTTACCACCCTATCTTTCCGCTCCCTCTCTGCACCTTCTCTTTTCCTCCTCCCACTTGCCACCTTCATTTCCCCCTTCATCTACCCAAAATATTTTTACACATCATCTTTTCTTTTCCCACCATCTTTCTGTTCTCCCCACGTTTTACCCCATCGTCTTTTGCAAACCTTCTCTCCTTCCTACTCACCCCATTTTTCCCCCTCACCACCCTCTCTTTCCTCCTCCCATTTGTTACCCTCTTTTCCCCCTCCATCTACCCCAATACTTTTTTCCACCGTCTTTTCCTCACCATCTCTTTTCAATGCCTTCTCCTGCTCACCATCCTCTTTTTCCTTCGGCACTAATCACCCTCTTTTTTCCTCCATCTACCCCAAAACTATTTTCCCCCTCCTACTGCTCCAGCTGTGTTGCAGTCTCCATTGCCACCACCAACCACAGTGAGATGAGCCATGGTGCCACAAGCTCCAGCCTCCAACGTGCAGCTGGTGACCCCCCTTATCCTGGTCCTCTAAGCATGGCATGGAGCATGGAGGTACCTTGCTGCTTAGTGATACATCCCAGGCTAAAGTTTCCCAAACCTATCTTCCCACCAGAATCACCTGGCATGCTTTCCAGAAATACAGTTTTGAGCTGTGATCCAGACCTACCGAATTGAAATCACTCAGGGAGATTTATTAGTCAATAGATGGTTGGTCTGGTTTAAAGGAAAAATGATCCAAAATCATATTCAAGCTTACTTTTGGGTCCAGATAAGGTAGGGAAAAAGACATATAGAGGCTCTATAAATAAAAGAACCTCTATATTTATTTACTTTTATTTGTAGTGGCTCTATAAAGGAATATAGTGGAACTAGAAATAAAAGTAAGCATTGGACTATAGCAATGTTTCTCCAAGTGTGGGATGTTTATGACTACCAAGGTAATACCAGGTGTCACACAGACATGAATTTACAAAGAAAGTTACTCTTTCACAAACCTCTTCCAGTCCTCCTGATTACATCACGAACTCTCAGTCTGGTACTAAAAATGTCTTTAATGCCTTATTCTAAACAGAAAACGAGTCTCAAATTCAGCTTCCAGCAGACAACAGTTCTAAAGAACATAGTAACATTGTTTTTTCTGCACTGAATGTGCTTTTAAAGATTTTATTTACTTATTAATATTTAACTGACACATAATTGTACATATTTATGAAATATAGTGTAATGAACTGATACACATACACTTTGTGTAATAATTAAATCAGGGTGTTTAGCAAGTCCATCATCTCATACATTTATTATTTCTTTGTGATGAAAACATTCAACATCTTCTCTTTTGGCTTTTTTGAAATATACAATACAATATTGCTAACCATGTTCATCCTATTGTGGAAAGGAATATTGGAACTTATTTTTTCTATCTAATGTAGTTTTGTATGCACTGAGCAATCCCTCCCTATTCCCCTCCCCGCCTTCCCATTTCTGGTGACCCCTATTCTACTCCTTACTTTTATGCAATCAATTTCTGTAGATTCCACATATGAGTGAGATCGTGCTGTATGTCTTTCTGTGCCTGGATTATTTCACTTAACATTATGTCCTCCAGGTCCATCCACATTGCTGCAAATAACAGAATTTCATTCTTTTGATGGCTGAGTAGTATCCCATTATAACGTATGTACCACATTTTCTTTATCCATTCATTGACTGATGGACACTTAGGTTGACTTCATATCTTGGCTATTGTGAATATTATCGTGCTCCTGGTGGTTGGGATAATATTGTAAGAAAGTCCATACTACTCAAAGTTATCTATAGATTCAGTGCAATCTCTATCAAAATACCAATGACATTCTTCACAAAAATAGAAAAAACAATTTTAAAATTCATATGGAACAACAAAATACCTCAAATAATCAAAGCACTGTTGAGCAAAACATAAAGCTGACAGCATCAAATTACCTGACTTCAAATTATACTTCAAAGCTATGACAGCCAAAATAGCATGGTGCTGGCATAAAGATACATACATCAACTAGTGTAACAGAACAGAGAACATAGAAATAAGACCATGAAATTATAGCCAGCTGACATTTGATAAAGGTACCAAGAACACACAGGATGGGGAAAAGACAGTCTCTTTAATAAACAGTCCTGAAAAACCTGTATATTCACATGCAGAAGAATGAGGCTAGACCACTATTTCTCAGGCTATACAGAAATCAACTCAAAATGAATCAACAACTTAAAAGTATTAAAAGTAAAACCCAAAATGATAAAACTACTAGAAGACAACATAGGGGAAAAGCTTCATGGCTGTTCTGGGCAAAGATTTTTAAGATGAGACTTCAAAAGCATAGTAACAAAAGCAAAAATAGACAAACAGGATTACACCAAACCAAAAAGCTTCTGTGCAGCAAAGGAAAGAATCAACTTAGATAATGGAAGAAAATATTTGCAAACTATGGATCTGACAAGGGATTAATATCCATAATTTATAAGAAATTCAAATGAATCAATAGCAAAAAACTCTGATTAAAAATGGAAAACATCTGAATAGACATTTCTTAAAAGAATGCACACAATTGGTCAACAAGTATATGAAAAAAATGCTTAACATCACTAATAATCAGGGAAATGCAAATCAAAACCACAATGAGACATCATTTTGCACCCGTTAGAATCACTATCATTAAAAGACAATAAAACGCTGGCATGAATGTGGAGAAAGGGGAACACTTATATACCCTGGCTAAGAATGTAAATTGGTGCTTTGACCATTTTTCCAATGTGGTGTTCATTTTTTCTTACTGACTTTTTAAAGACTCACTATATTAAGGGTATTAAACTTTGTCATATATTGCTGATATTTTCTCGGTGTTATTTATTTATTTATTTATTTATTTATTTATTTATTTATTTATTTTTGAGACAGAGTCTTGCTCTGTCACCCAGGCTGGAGTGCAGTGGCATGAGCATCTCTCTCCCAGGTTTAAGCAATTCTCCTGCTTCAACCTCTTGAGTAGCTGGGATTACAGGCATGCTCCACCATGCCCAGCTAATTTTTGTATTTTTAGTAGAAATGGGGTTTCTCCATGTTGGCCAGGCTGGTCTCAAACTCCTGACCTCAGGCAGTCCACCAGCCTTGGCCTTCCAAATTGCTGGGAGTGCTGGTGTGAGCCACCACACCCAACCCAATTTTAAATCTATTTGAAGTTTTTTTTTCTTTAAATATGCTGGTGTAAAGTGTTTGTGTAGCCAAAATTGACCAGTCTTATCCTTTATGGTATCTTCCACTGCTCTTATGTTTAAAAGGTTCTTTATCTCAAAACTGTTTTTATAATTATCTTACAGGTTAATTTCTAATATGAAATACTTTGATTCATCTGGAATGTGTTTTGTTATGGCAAACGAATTGCCTCAACTCCAACAATCAAATACCTACCCCATCACGTATTCAACAAATACTTAAGGCTTCTTAGTTGACTTTCCTTTCTGTCATTTTGATCAACAGTGTGTTCTGTCTTGGGCTAATGACACACTGTTTAATTACCATAACTTTGTAACTTATTTTAAGATCTAGGAAAGTACAACATTGTTTTTATTTTCAGAAGCATTTTTTTCTATTCTTTATTATTCTTCTTACCTGAATGTTATTTCTATAAACATCTTACAAAAATATTACAAAACTAAAGGATGTTAAGACCATACTGTTTGTAAATATTGCCAAATAATAATTAAAAATAATCAAACTGTCAATAAAAAATCATACTATCAGGAGAGAAAATAAAGTATATGGACAGAGACACAGGTAGGTGAACAGAGGTGGTTGTAAAAATTCTGATTATTTGTATTTTTACCAATTAAGTAGGAGGCAAGGCCATCAGCTGATGGGGATAGTGGAGAAAGTGTTAGAGGTTTGCCAGGAAATGTTAAGGGCCCTCTTGAGAATAAAAATGATGAATTTTAAGTGAGACTAATTGTCGTGCTTTTACATTTGCTGTGTTCAGTTGTGAAGGTTCAGACATTGAGTGGGAAGAAAGTTGATCTTAACCCAAGAAATACAGCACAGTGAGGGAGGGTCAAGAAAATTGATGGTTATAAGTAAAAAAGTGATTATCATGTTTATCCACAGAATTTTGACTGAATAAAGAGGAAGAGAAGACACAAAAGAGGTGATCAATAAACAGACAATTTGGTCCTTTAAGGTCAATTTTACCATGTCCACATGGTTAAAATTGTCATCCTCCAGGCAAAGGGGTGTCTGAAGGTATTATCTATTTATCCATAAGCACTTACTAAACACCTGCCATGACCTATGTCCAGAGAGGATATTTGGTTTCTTCCCTAGACACATTTAAAATACCAGGGAGATACATTGGATTCAAAGCAAGAGGGGTCCTAAGTGATTACTGAGAACAGAAAATGCTTTTATTTTGTTGTCAATAAAATTTTCAAGTTGGTTGAAAGATATATATCTAGTTGAAAAGTACATATCTATATCAATCAAAGTTCTCAGCATGATAATGGCTAATGCTTATTGAGGGCTTATTTGTAGCCAGGCTGTGTTCTAAGTGCATTGCATTTATTATCTTTGTAAATCTTAGTAGCAGAGCCAGGATTTGAACTCAGGCAGCAGTCTGTTTCCAGAAACTGCACTCCTAATCACTATGCTTTACTGCCTTTTCAAGAGAGAGTTTTAGGCAAAGCTGGATCCAGGGATTCAAGCCTTATTACCAAGACCTGGCCTTTCACTGTCACTCTATTTACTTCTGTACTGAATTAATTCACATGCAATTTAAGTTTTCTTCATTCATGGTAGCTACAGACTCACACCATCCTTACATCTAGCATTTTCAGTAGAAAGTTATTTTATCTTTCTAAAAGTACTAGCCCATTATTACATAAGTCTGTATCTAATGCATAGAACAGAGTCACACTATTACAAAGTTAAGAAAAAAAAAAAAACTTTAAAAAACGGTTGGTATGGGTTGAGCCATAAGCAAACAAACATACAAATACATTTATAATTGAAAGGATATAAATAAAATATTTACAATAGTCATTTCTGGGTACTATAATTTGGAGGACCTTTTTTCTTTCTTCTCAGTATTTCCATTGTTTCTACATTGAGGATATATTACTTATATAATAAAAATGTTAACAGGAAACAAAAAATCAGTATGAAACAATAAATGTATCTCCCTATATTGTTCTCTCTAGCTAGATATTATTCCATTCATTCCATCCTATACCATTAAGGTCTGTATTTTAGGAAACTGACAATTGTTTTCACCCCCAATTCAGTAGTGTCATTTTTATGACACTTCACTGCTTCCTTTCACTGAAGGATAATTAGAGGGGAGGGTGAATTACTAGGCCAGCTCTGCCATATTATTGTGCAAGTGAACAGGGTTAGCATCTCTGCTGTTACAAATAATCCACTCTGGATATATTTTGAAATGAAATGTTAGTTCTTGCTTGGAAGTCTCAACATGGGTAATAGTTAGTGGTCCTTCAAAGAAGGAGAAAGGGATAAACAGACCAAGGGAGGAGTCCCAACATGAATGTGCAGTCCAAGTTCAAAGTGCCAGGCTGAGTTGGAACTTGTCATTTTGTCCCTGCCCCTAGAGAATTCACAGTTGCATCAGGAAAGTAAGGTGGTAAGATTGGGTGAGATAAGATAGTGTGGTTTAAATAATGCAGAATGAAAGATGGAGATGCTAAACAATACTGTCCCAAGGGAAGATTATGAGATGAGAAAACTTGATCCTGGTCGTCCCCATTAATGCTTCTTTACACTCACTTCCCCCTTCCTCAGCCTGTAACATCTGTGGGAACATGGAAAATTCGACCTACTTGAGACTTTCCTTATTATAAAATAGGGGAGATAATAATAACAACACCTACTTTATTGGTTTATTGGGAGGATGAAATGAAGTAATGCATCTAAATGGTTAGAGCTCAGTTCCCAGTACACAGTAAATGCTCAATAAACGGTATCTACTATTATTATTTGAATAACAGAAGTCACCCACATGGAGAAAAACAAAGCATTTAGAATCTTACAAAGTTCTTAAAATCAACCAGGTCCCTGGTCTTCTAGATTTGGTTCCTTTCTGGAATTACCTTAAGCTTTTACCCTCTGATTTTATCCAAGAATGAAGCTTGATTAAAATCTTCTCTCACTCTCTCAATCTCTTTCCTAAATGTAGCAGATTCATGCACATCCACTCCACTGATTCAGATGCGAGCTTTGCACCTCACAGAACTTGCAGACCATGTGACTCCACTTCACTGTCCTTTGCATCATAGGAGTCACACTCTTTGGAACATTTTCTCACATTTTGCAAAACTCTGTTCTAGGGAACAGAGTTGAAGCTTACACACTGAAATAAAACCGAATTAACAAGGCTTGATTAGGCCCAAAGCCTGAAGGAGAAGAAAATTTCCTTTTTATGTAATTTCAAATTCAATGACCTAAATGCAGGGTATTACAGTGGGAAGGAAAGTTCAAGAGAATGCTAATGCAAGAGAAAATGGACTCAGAAAAGAAAAGAAAGAGAAAGTAATGTGTTCTGTGGTTGCTATTCTATTGGAGCCCAGTTCTCCAGCCTTCTCCTTCATTCTATGAGCCACCCTCCTAAGTTCCTTTCCTGGGTAAGCTCTCCCAAATTTCTTTTGTTTTCCTCTAGTAACACTTATTGATTCATAAAGCACAATGACAGTTAAGAATGAGAAGCAAAATAAATAAGATACAAGTAAAGCAGAGAACATGAAGAAAGTAGTTGCATCCTATGACTGTCTCAAATTTGGAAGGGTTCCAGTCCTGGTATGTGCATATCCTTAAAAATAAGTCCCCATGCCACACCTCCACCACTTAAAAAAAAATTAAAATGGTACATATTCCTTGCAATTGAGGGAGCAATTCTTTTTGTTTCTTTGTTGTATTATAGTCAGGACTCTTTCAATTGCAAGTACTATCAGAAAGATGCTAATCACTGGAGCAAAAAAAGTCCAGGGTCCATGCTTTCAGCAGGTTCAAAGATTCAAAGGATATTATCAGAAATCTGATTCTTCATCTTGAGTTCTGCTTTCCTCTTAGTTGGCTTCACTGTCAGATTTTCTACTCTTGATGGCAGAGACGACCACTGGGATCCTCAGGCTTATTTCAGATTAATTCATCATTTCAGAAAAAGAAGAGTTTCTCTTTTCTAATAGTTTCAACAAAAGTTGTATGGTTTATTCTCACTACAAAGATTTGAGTTTACTTTCAGTCCTTGAACTATAATTAGAAAGTGATGATGTCAAGCTTGGTCATATGCCTGTCTTGGAACTACATTCAACCCACACAAACCACATGGGAGCAAAATGAGGGAAACTGCCCAACGATGATAAAGATTACCAGTTGTCCTCCAGAATTGTTCTTTAGCTCTTCCCTAATAACAGAATCTCAAAGTGTTAGCCAGGCACACAGCCATCCAGAATGAAGACTGCATTTTGAAGCATCTCTTAAAGCTAGAAAGCCCAATGATAAAATGCTGACCAATTGAGTATGAGTGGAAATAATGCAGACAACTTCCAGGAAATGTCCTTAAAGAGATATGGCATGTCTTTATGTATTTACTGATGGCCAGAATGTGAACATGATGGCTGGAGATGACGATGTGGTGACTTTAGAATGGAGGAAATGCATAGTAGAGTAACAAGATAGAGGGAACCTGGGTCCCAAACACTGTGGCGCTTCCATACAAGCCCTGAATCACCTTCATCTGGACTTTCACGTGATAGAGAAATAAAAATACACCTTATTAAGTGCATGTTAATTGACAAACCACACAACCAAACATAATCTTAAATGATGCCCCAAAGCAGAATCATGGCGCTACTGTAAACAAATAAAAGGTATGCCCATTGTCTCATTCCCTTAAAAGTTCTATCAAATCATAGTCATTACTCTGGAAATTTGAAGAGAAAAATATGCCTGGCTCTGATATATGTGAGTTTTCAGGGATTTTGGAGTTTGTGAATTCAAAGATTAAAAATTATTTAAAAATTGAGCCAAGAACATAATTGTGAGAAATCACTAGATTCATGTTTTATTTTCTCAGGGAAAAAGTATTCACCATAGCAGGTTACTCCACAACAGCAGGTTCATGATGCAAAGAATTGTCCAAAGTATATACAAGAGCTCTTTTTCAGGCCAGGCACAAAGGGGGTTAAGTGTACACGTAGTTTTTTTTTGGAGGAGAGATGAGCCTGTGTTCACACTTGGAAGGCTAAACCCTACCCCATGTGGCCATTTCTCCACTTCAGTTGCTGAACAACTACAGCATTTCCTAAAGGAGCCCTCACAGAGACTCTCTGGTTCATAGTCTCCAGCATGAGTTATATGAAAGAGACCACAGCCAAGGAGTGAGTCAAACAAGAAGCCAGGGTGCCCCTTGGCTACTTCCTAACCGCAGTGGCATATCTGAGAGCAGAACCTGGGACTTTCCCGCTTACTTCAAAAGAACAGGAAGGGCCAGGGAGACTGGATGAAAAGTCCTGTGGTCATGACCAGGATGTGCTGGCACTATTTTAAGAACCAAAATCCCTCACCACAGTAAATATGAACCCTTTTGATGTCTGCTCATGTGTTCCTGAACTTCTGTTTCCCCTGGAGATTCCTTCCCACTTTGGGCCTGAGGTCCCCCTTTCAGTCACAGGGTACCAACTCTCCAGTCCTAGTTCTATCCCTCATCACACAGAAAAGAAGAAACAAGAGTCAAGAGCCCAACTGCCTCCACATACTTTTCTTTTTGCTTCCAATTCTGATCATCTCCAGGTGGAAGGCAGAAACCAGATCCCTAGTGAAGATTCTCTAACATTCTGGTTCCGAAGCTCATCAGTTATAACAAGTCAATTCCAACAAAATTCTCCACCCTGGGGTGCAGCAGATGATTTTTCCAAAGATGGCTACATCAAGGTAATTCCCATTCCATGTGTATCTCTCATAGTGTGGCACTAACATTCCATCACCGAGAGTGGGTCTGCTTCCTTTCCCTTGAACCTGGGCAGACCTCTGCAACTTCTTTGACCAAGGGAACATGGCAAGTGATACCCACACCTTCTGAGGCTGGGTCATACAAGACAAATCAGCTTCCAACTGGTTGGCTCTTGGGACACATGCCTTCAGAGCCCACAGCCATCACTGAAGAAGTCTGGTGACTCCAAAGCCACCATGCTGAAGGGATGAGGTGGAAAGGCTACATAGGGATGAAGAGAGATGTACAAACAGCCTCATCTGTTCCAGCCCTCATCTGTTCCAGTTGTTCAAGGGTTCCCTAACTAGGCACCACACATGTGAGGAAGAAGCCTGTGAGATGATCCCAGCCCTAGCAACCATCTAACTGTAACCTCATCGGGGACCCTGGGCCAAACCACACAGCTGAGCTGCTCCCAAATTCTGGCCGCACTGAAACCATAAGTGATAAAAACAATTATTGCTGTGTTAAGTCACTATGTTTTGGGACGATTTGCTTTTCAGCCATAGTGCCTGGAACTTGGGATCTTTAGTAGATGTAGCCCCTTCTTTCAAGATAGCACTTTACCACCTCTGGGGTAGGTTTAGAACATCTTATCTGTGTTGAATTTCACAACTCTACCTCCTAATAGAGTAAATCGCACCTTTAAAAAAATTAGTATTTTTTTTACTTCAAGCTCTTGAGAATTTCACAATAGCTCTTTCAAGGTCACTCAAGAGACCTTGCAGCATCTCAAACAAGAGCTGGCCAATCACCACAGCTAGAACTTGTGCTTCCAAAGGGTAGACCTAGCATGGGGAAACACTGGCAGGGTTGGGCCAGATACAGGCTTGCCCCCTCCCTCTCTGGTGGTCTTCCCCTGACACCACCCTTCTTCTACCACAACAGCCACACCTACAGGCCTCTGAAAAACAAAAATCAGACACATTTGTCAATAAACAAAAGCAAAACAGCACTGGTGACATTCATGGAATTGGCTGAGAGCTGCTAGAATCCCATGGCTGCGGGCAAGAGCAGTCGATGACACAGAAAGATGCATTAATGAGCTTGGGCAAGAGCTGGGAAGGAGAAAGGGGGCATGTCATGGGAGCGGGGAGCTTTGATTTCAGAAAACCAAAGACTTGGCCTTTTAACTGAGTTTGGCTGAAATCTGAGATCACCTGCTCCTCATGTGTATCTGGAAACCTTTCCATAAAGAGCCAGTTACTTGACATTAAAGTCTCCGATTTTAAAGGACTTTGAAATCAACACCACATAAGTACTTGTGTAAACAAAATGTCAGTCTGTGATATTCTAGCTCATGTCTTTTCTTTCAACCACTGCCCCGTTCTTCCTATTAGCTGATGGGTGCTCACAGGACTCTAGGAGCTCCATTCCTGCCCAGCAAAAGGCCTGCCCTCTGCACTCACACTGCTCTCAGAAGCCCCCCCCGCCCTTGGCTTTGGAAACAGTCTCTGTGCCCCTGCCCAGCCATGTCTGCAGCCTGGTGATTGGAACAGGGCACTGCATACCTTCTTCTTTAATCACTAGTAGTGAGCTGGCCCTCAGCAAAGACTAAGAACAAATAAGGCAAAGATTCACACGTGGCCCATAGCGCTCAGGCTTCCAAAGGCTGTGAGTCCTGCCTGTGTGACAGAATCCTCACTATTAGTGGTGCCAGTCTGACAGGTACGGAGATTCTAAGGTGACTCTCAGGAGCACAGACAACCCCCTGGGGCAGGCCCAAGCCGCTCCTGAAGTGAGGAGAGCCACTCCTCCCCAACTCCTGGCTCCTGCAGTCTCAGGAACACTCACTACTACTTCTTTCGAAACCATTTCAAATCCAGCCACAGATGCCCACAGAGCTGCCCTTCCTCTCCCATGTCTGAGCACCCTCTCTCCAGCCTAGCTATCCAGGAACACTGACCTCCCTGAGTTCAAGCCAGAAACCAACTCCTTGGCATATGGCTGACAACTGATGTACCCCTGCATCATCCTACAGCCCCCAGGGATGCCATACCTTGCTGCTCCTTGCTGACAATGCCCCCATCACCCTCTCTGGGATCCCGATCTTCCCACCACTGGTTATGAAATGCCACTGCTAACTTTTTCTATGCTCCCCACCCCCAAGAAAGATAGTGTTGCAGAGTAGAAAGAACACAGGAACTGGGGTTGATGAGCAGGAATACCGGTCACAGTCCCATGCCTGATGGGCCTGACGGAGACTTTAGAGCCACATCAAGCCATCTGAGTCCAAATCCTAGCTCTATCCCTTCCTGACTTAGGGCAAGTTCCTCAAACTCTCTGGAACTTGACTTTCTCATCCATAAAATGGGATGATAAAAGCAACTCTTATAGGGCTACTATGACGCCAAACAAAGCTAGTAAATGTAAAGTGCTCAGAGCCTAGCCTGGCATGGTAAATGTTACCTATTGGGTTTGTGCAAAAGTAATTGCGGCTTTTGCCTTTACTTTCAATGGCAAAAACTGTGATTACTTTTGCACCAACCTAATGTAATTTTTACAATCACGTTCATGTCAGTTACAGTTCATCCACTACCCCCATCAGACTGATGCAGTGATAAGATGGGATCTGGATTACAAAAATTATAAAGGTATAAACAGTGTATTAACTGTTGCCATTTCTGCCTCCAAATGTCTTAACCAAGGCCTGCCCATTGTAAGGGTTTAGCTTTACTGAAGATGAACAGAGTGGAGATATTAAATAAGAACAAATAAAAAACATAGGAAGTTCATGAATTTCTATACCTCTGTTCTCCAGAAATTGCTATGACCATATACTGTTCACCTCCATTTGAATGTGTCCCACAGGCTCTCTGATATGAGTACGTACAAAACTAAATTTATTTATTGACCGTTTTTGGTTTTTGAAACAAGTCTCACTCTGTTGCCCAGTCTGAAGTGCAGTGGTGAGATCCATTCAAATGACCCTCTCACCTTAGCCTCCCAAGCAGCTGGGACCATAGGCAAGTGCCACCATGCCTGCCTGGCTGACTTTTTTTATTTTTTGTGAGACAGGGTCTCACTCTGTTACCCAGGCTGGTGTCAAACTCTTGGACTCAAGCGATCCTCCCACTCCAGCCTCCCAAATTGCTGAGATTCCCAGTGTAAGCCAGTGTGCCTAGCCTTAAAGCTGAATTTATCAGCTCCCTGCCACCCCACGATAACCTCTAAGTCTGCTCACTATCTATATTCCCTTGGTCCACTAACAGGGCCTTCATTCATGCAGAATGCTGCCAATTACTCGCTGTCCTGCTCATCCATGAAGTCATCCAAGTCGCGTCATCCAAGTTCCTCCCCTCCTACCTTAGACCCAGTCCCAATGCTCTGTTCCATTGCCTGCTCTGCCCATCATCTTTGGCCCCCATTACTCCAGGGCCTCCTAAGGATGTCCCTGCCTCTACTCCTGTACCCCAAAGTTCCACTCAAGGCCAGTTTTCCAAGGTACAACTTCAATTAGGTCATTTCCTTACTTAAAGTCCTCCAAAGGCATCACATCAATCAGAGCTGTGGCACTAAACTTTGGGCTCACAAACCACATTGCTATCTGATGATCATCATGGACTTCCTCCACAGGGAAATGCACACATGCCTAAAATTGGACATACAAGGCCAGGTGGTTCAGAAACCTAAAACCAGGACAAAAAGTCGTGATCCATAAGATACGGTCCTATTTCATGAGCTCACATAAGCATGTGTTGGTCTGGCTCCAATTTACTCCCACTTTCCTTTTGGCCACCTCCCACCTTATACCTGAGGCTCAGCCACTACGAATGCAGATCTTCCAACACAAGATCTTGTGCTGTGTCTTCCAGCACAAGAATGCATCTATTGCATTCTTTCATGAGTTCCCCCCTCCTTTCAAGGCTACAACCCCTTGAAATGCAGAAAACTGTGCCATTCATTTTTGTATTTCCAGAACCCACAGTTAGGTCCCCAAACAGTGCTCCACAAAGATGTTCACATCCTAATCCCCAGAACTTATGAATATATTGCCTTACAGTCAAAAAGGACCTTGCAGGTTTGATTAAGCTGAGTACCTTGAGGTGGGGAGATTATTCCCTATTACCCAGGTGGGCCCAACATAATCATAGATTCCCTATAAGAGAAACAGCAAGTTAGGAGAGTAAGAGAAGAAAATGTGACAATGGAATCAGAAGTCGGAGTGATGTGATTGCTGGAGGGAGAGAGCCCACGAGCCAAGGAATGCAGGTAGCCTCCAGAAACTGGAAAGGGCATGAAAGCAGATTCTCCCCAAAGCCTACAGGAAAACACAGTCCTGCCAATGTCTTAATTTTGGCCTGCTGAAACTGATCTTGGACTTCTGTCCTCCAGAGCTGTCAGAAAATAACTTTGTGTCATTGTAAGCCACTAAGTTTGTGGCCACTTGTCACAACAGCCATGGGAAACTAATAGGATTACTATTAGAATAATGTTGTATGTTCCATAACTATGTAGAATTCTAAAACTGTATTATCCTGAGCATCCACCAATAGCAGACTGATTTCATATATTATGGTGCATATGTACAATGAAGTACCTACCTCCAAGCCATCAGGAAAGAAATGGTTGCTATTCATCTATTGCTCATTTATGTTCAAAAACACATACTTTTATCAAAGGTATAAATTCTCCCATATTCGAGGGTATATTTCTGCACATAAATCACATCATGCTATACACATTTCTCTCTAACTTGCCTTTCACACTTAACATACTACATCACAGGTATCACCTCAGGTTTATAAAAAGTATCTCTCACTCATCTTTGGAGAGTAGGATGTGAACACCGTAAAAATCAAAATGCAGTCACTAATGTTTAAAAAGAAATCTGACAAATAGAGACAGGGAAAGCCATGAAGGGATGGTTCTCATGCTATTATGCCTGATAACAAAAATTATCACCAATGACTGCAAAAAACACAACCTTGTACAAATTCCATCACAACCTTTAATTAAAAATACCTCTACAAGGACATCTACCCAGCAACTGTCCGCCCAACCTCGGACTGGCATCACCTTTGTTATTGATCTTTACTGTAGCCAAGGCTAATTGCCTCAAAACAATTATGTAATCTTCTTCATTTTCCTTTAAAAAAAAAAAAAAAAAAAAAAAAAAAAAAAAAAAAAACCTTTGTCTTCCTTTACCTCCCTGAACATGCACATAGTTTACTGTGGCACATATATCCCCATTGCAAAGCTCATTTCCAAATAAATACCTTTTTCTCTCAGTCTCACTCTGTTTCTTATTTAGGTCAACAGGACTACGTGTCACTTATACTTTTTAGGTATAAAAAATTTTACAATATGTATTATTAAAAGTAATATGTGAATTGAATATATTTCCATTTGGGGGAAGATCTATTCTTAGGAAAATTTCCTGTAAAAATTTCGTTTTGACCATTACAGAAGGGAAAATGCAGAACGAGTATTAGTAAAATATAATTAAACACTCAGATCATCCAGTGACTTTTCCTTTTAATAAAAAATAATCAACAAGTAACAGAAATATGAACTATGTAGGCATGAAGAGTATTATATCTGAGTTTAAACTTGCCACTTGTATCATCTTAGGTTTGCCCAAAACCTTTATTATTTCCACAACTTCCAGTGTGGCTGACCATCAAATTATTAATCTCACTCAGAGATGTTAACAAACTAACACGTGGGAACAGCAGTGTAAGATGCAGCAGTGATTTCTCAAGACTGATATGCTCAGTTCATAATATGAAAAGGACATGAATAATTCAGATATTTCCTGTCTGAAAAAAATGACCTTTAGGTATCTAAGCCTAAATCAGATTGAATAAATTGAAGAAGATAAATAAAAAGTAAAGTGGATTCTGTTGCTTCACTTCAAAAGTTACTGTTGCAAATTCCATCCAGAGCTCTCAATAGGGCAGCCTCCAGTGAAAGAGCAGCACTAATTAACAAATCTGGTCTCAAGATTTGGAAATCAAATTTTTCTTTCTCTGGGAATCAAATTTTTCCTTCTCAAAATCAGAAAGGCCATGCAAAAGCAATCATTCATAATTAGCAGACAGTCCATGGAGCACAACTCCCCGCAACAGGAGGCCCTTCAGGTCAGCACTCCAACCCCAAATAGACATGTTAGCTAGCCAGATGCTTCCTGTCAGAGGGAATGGGAGCCTAGCAAATTTCCACAGTCAGTCCTTCTGAGCGCCCCACCCTGCATCAAGACAATTCTCCTAAACTCAACTCTTAATTCAATTGCCTGGAGTAAAGCTGTCCTGTGACATAAAGTTCAACAAAGTGGGGCCAGTGGCATGATGGTCAATAACACTGGCTCTCTGGAGGCAAAAAAGGCCCTGACTTGCAGCATTTGCCAATTTCTATGGTGTAAATTCACTCACTCCATCACCGATTTCAAGCTAACAACTTGATGTCAAGTAGCTTGTAAAATACTGAAAATGTAACAATCAGCCTTGGGAGCCAGTCTACTCCAGTTCACTACTGAGTAGCCCTGCATCCTTCCTCAGACATGTAAAAAGTAAAAAATAATCTTCAGAGGCCTGAATCTCCACTCATTCTTATGGGCAAAACGTCGTTTTTGCATGTATGTTCTCTCTTTAAGGGATGTGCCTTTCCAATGGATTATATATTGGTTGCGTGGGTTAGTTCTGCAGTAGACATTTATGAATATTCATACTTTTCTAACATCTTTATTGACATATAATTTATATACCATAATTCATTTACTTCCAATGTATAATTCAATGGTTTTTAGTGTATTCAGAATTGCACAATCACCACCACACTTAATTTTAGAACATTTTCATCACCCATCCCCACCAAAATACTCCTTGGAAGTGACCTCTCACTTTCCCTCAACAGCCCCAGTCCAAGGCAACAATTAATCCACTTTCTGCCTCTATACATTTACCTATTCTAGACATTTCACATAAATGGAATCAGAAATGGAATCAATATCATACAATATCATACATACATGTTTAAACATAAAATTATTTGAGATGAACAGACCATAATGAATGGGCATCATATGAGCCAGTGCTAAAACAGAAAATTAACCACCTTATTATCCTGTAAAACCAACTGATAAACTACCAGAAATAGCATAGAAAAAAATACAGGAGTCTGTATTTATGTTTTCTGTCAGCAGCTTTTCTCCTACAGTTCTCTGCAGAAGGCATTCTAACCAGATATAGCCAGAGACAGAGAGAGCCAGAGACAGAGAGAGAGAGACAGAGACAGAGAGGGAGAGAGAGATAGGGAGAGAAAACACTGAAAACATCCACATTCCCTTAGTGTGACTTGTGATGCTCCAAATCAAAGCAGGCCAGCTTCCAGAGACCCTGCTCTTCTTCCTTTCTTCTGCAGACCTCATGCCTTTGCCTATGCAGAGAATGATGGCTTTGAAGAGATTTCAAACACTCACACTGGGAGGGAGGCTGCAGAGCAGTGAGGCCTGCTGGCCTGCAACATGGAGCTATTTTTAAAGAAGTCTCTGAAGTATCAGCAATTGATCTTGCCAGACTCCCCTCCCTCAGAGCCAAATCCCACTCCTTATAAGAGAAAGACTACGGAAAAAAAAAAGCGTATGCAATCTATGCAGAAAAAGGCATGGGGAAGATGAAAATAAAGGTGGTAGCAGCCTTCTGAATGATAAGCAAACTACTGGCTTTCAATATAGTTTGACTTTTTAAAAGTCAAACCATGTATTACTTTTATAAGCAAAAGAAAAATGTTAAATTCACCTTGCAGGTGGGGGGGGTGGGTGACAATAGTTCCTACCTCTGAAAAGTCTTTTTGTAATAAAGTCACTTAAGACCAGAAGAATACAAAAGTAGTGACTATAATATGACCATAGCCACATGTTTCTTAAAATTGATTTAGAAAGATTGCAGGGATGAACAAAAATATTAAAATGGCTGCCCCCCGGGATACAGAAGAGTAGAGGGTTGTTTTCTATTTTTTCAAAATGATGTATTACTTTTATAATATTATTTTGTAGTAATTACCTCAGTAATCTTTAAATCTTAAATGCACCAATTTCAATGGTTCGTTATAAAATGGACAGCAGCTCTTCCAATGTCATTGGATACATAGAACCAAACTAATGAGGTCATGAGTTCTTCACATACAGTTTGACGGAAAGGAGACTCTGGCCAGGAGACACCCCTCCATCTTCCGGGAAGCCAACCTGAAGCCAAGTGCAAAAAACAAGGGTGCACCAGGAATGACCCAACCTGACCTAAAGTGCCCTCTTGGTCATTGTTTCTTCTTGGTCTCAGGAAAGCGGTTGATACGAGCTAATGGATTCTGCCATTTCTGCTCCAGAATGTCCATTTTCACAGACTACACTGAGTTAAAGTAATTTTTAACACGCCTGTTCCCTTCCTGAGTCCAGCTGCAAATACCTACAAGTAAAAGGAGCCATAGAGGGACCACAGGAGCTCCAAGGCTTCACATCCAAGGGGTGCGATGACCAGGACAGGGAGAAATCTCGCTGCTAAATCCAGGCAGGTGGCCATTGAGCCTCAAAATCCCTGTCTCATTCTCAAGCCCGCGGTAGCACGTGAATTTGCTACCCTCATTGACTGCTTTTTCAGACTTTATGGGTTGCAAATGGTCTCAGGAAAAGAAACAAACAAACGAAAAACACAGGAAAAGGCTTCTGTCTTTTTGTAAATAACATACAATTGTGGGGACTTTTCAAGTTTATACATAAAACCTCCCACTGGAATGAGGAAAGGATCATGGCATCTCCATCTTATCAGGATTTTACTTCCACACACCGACTGGGAGAGAAGCTGAAGGTCAGAGGAGAGGCTCTGAAGTCTTCAAACCTGGGTTCAAATCCCATCTCTGCTACTCAGAAGCTATGTCACCTTGGGGAGTCCTTTCCTATCCCCCAGGTCCATCGGGATGCAAATACCAAAAGCAAGCAAGCCCTGGCACATTTGTATTATTTTTCCAAGCACAAAACAGGTGATCAATAAAAGTTTGCTGAATAAATTAAAGGTATTGGTTTTTAATTGCTTTAAAATGAATTATTAAGCTGTTTTGTTCTAACTTCAAGTAGATAACCTACATTTTAATTGGGCTACTGTATTTGAGAACAGCTATTAATTCAACTACTGAAAGTCAGTCTTTCACCAAGTAAAAAACCTCTTTTAATGCTTATCTATGTCTATGAAAATAATGAATTTGTACACAGAGGTGACAATCAACATATTTAACAATGAATAGAGCTCTGGTCCTTCTCAGGCATAAGGTACACTGTCTGCCCCTGGCCTGGTGGGGAGGTCCCAGAGCCAAGGCCAGGCATCAGCCCTTCCAGCTGCTGGCTGGTAGGGACATCCAGAAGATCTGGGGTGGGGGGCACAAGAATAGGGGTAGGGGTTTGGGCAGTGGCTGATTACCAAATGGTGTTTCAACAAACAGCAGAACCATAACAGAGTGCACCCACTGAAAACCAGCCCTGTGGTTTGTGGGTATGTGCACATGACTATACATATGCCTCCAGGCTCATATGTTCCTAATGAACAGTGAATTGTTGTCCATTGATATCTGTGTATCTTATCATAGCATTTCAATCCCAAAGAGTTTCTACTTAGAATGAAACTGCAGTTCCTGTATTTGCCTGCAGGGGAAACATTCACAGGAGTTTTTAATCAAAAGGCACCAAAAATTGAGTAGGTGGGCCCTGGTGTTTTGAATGCAATTCCCATGGGTAAGAATCACACATAAGATTCGTCCAGCACAATATCATCACTGAGTGAAGTTTGAACCAAGAATCATGCAAGTAAACACTGCTGACAGATTTACCATCTATGAATGTATCAACAATCTTATGAGATTTTAGTGCAAGATAACACATTTGGGTGTGGTTATTTGCCTCTGCTCCCTCCAGAGTATGAACACATACACCCCCACCTTCACACAGATAATCTAGAGAAGAAATGAAACTGTTAACTGCAAAGTAAACCAAGAGTATGGGTCATGAAGGAAGAAAATATCTTCACAAATTCTGGAAGATGATAAAGGATGAACCAGGAAGCCGCTGCCCTGATTAGTCACAGGAGACAGGAGTTCACAGTCGTGAGTAACCTCTGAAAGGCTCCAGGCCCAGAACCAAAGGTAAAGCGAGTGAGGAAATAAGGGTGCTTTTTAATAGCTGACCCTTGTAAGGAACAAAGCATCATTTATCTGAACAATTCCTCATTGATAAACATTGATGCTGTTACCAGTGTTTTTGCAGCAACAGGTGATACTGTGATGACCACCCATGTACAGAAAACCCTTGCCTTACTTTAAAGTACATTTACTTATCAACACTCTCATAAGGTGCTTCCCATCTTCTGAATCTAAATCTACTAAAAAAATTTCAGGACACTATGAAAAAGAAATGCAATGCAAGGAGAACACAATTATGTTGAATATGATAGTGAAGGGGTTTTTAGAAATTTTAGAGGTAGCAAATATTTATAACCTAAGAAACAGGAGACAAAGCAGAAGGGTGCCTGCATTTATTGTATCTAACAATATTGTCCCTTTTAACTTTAGTCAACTTGCTCACACACAGAATTCTTTACAAACTTTACTTTCATAAAACCTCTATATCTTGCTTAAACTTCATTTTCTTTCAACTAAAACAATTTTAAACTTCCTAAATGAGACAAAACTCATTTAAAAAAAATTCCCATGACTTGTTAAAATTTTAAAACCCACAATTTTATTTTCAGTGTAAGCAGTTTTAATTATGTACCAGGTGCAGAGTCTAAGACACAAGACAGAACTTCAGATAAAGTCTAACTCTTTCCAGCATAGCTAGGAGACATGGCTAACTCCACCTGTCCTTAGGCATTACCTAGAAATCTAATGGCTCCAAACCAGGTAATCTGAGCAATGTTCCAAAGTCAAAGATGCAGTTTATGACATTTAAGCACTTTGCAAGCTTAACCTCTGACTTAATTTAGACCAAATGTCTAAATTTGAAAGCATTTTTATTTCACCAGTAATTCTGAAATTGTCTTTGTTTCCCAGAGATTATTGAAGTCATATGAAATACAGGCATTTGAGCTTCTATTTTTCTGATGAAATATTTAAGAGCTTTCACATTTTCTTTTAAACCAATTAATGAGAGCTCCTTTATAGAAACATCACACAAACAACACTTCTAAACAGGAGAAATCTAGAGATTGTAAGTTTTTTCCACCATTTTATGAATCCTATCACACCTTTCAAAGACAAACTATGACATATATGAACTTTCTGACTTTTCCTATATTTCCCTATTTCCTAAATACTCATTCTACTTTAGGACAAGAATTTGCCATGCAAGATCCTCTCTCATATAAAATTTATTTTCTTCATAACCTTTCTTACCATAAATACATCTTCATATCCACAATTTTCTTTGTATCTCTCCTCCCTACTAATTTCTTATGCCCACCCAAATAAAAAAGATCAAGTAATGCAAGGCAAAACAGTACAGCCTTAGATTTTGAAAGGGACCTGTCTGCTTACAGTTCTCGGGGTTCCATGAGGAAGAGAGAGGTTTCTCCTAAAAGGGGATCCGTGGCACTTTCTGTTTCTCACAAGGAGTCCCAGGGTGTCAGAAATTACCTTGGGTCCTTTCATGCAGGCATCAAGAGTGGCAACAAGACAGGTTAGCTATTCAAGTAACTAAATAATTATGCAATCAATTTTTTTCACATCTCTAAAACATAGTAATGGACTAATTAAGAATACAACTCAGTGACAAGTAGTTTATTTTTACTTCAGTTTTGGTTTGTTGTTTGTTAAGGTCATTGCTTAAGATAACAGAAACAAGAGAAGGGGAAACAAGAATAGGAACAAGAAATAGAAGCAGCAGCTAAGAACATGAAGAGGAACAAGAAGATGATGATAAGATAAAACAGACTGAAAGAACGGAAGAAGAACAGGTGCAGGGATTAGAAAGCCTATTATGATACCTTATTTCCCCTCCAGATTCATGAAATTTGAAAAAATATTCCAAGACTTTTCACAACAAAACCAAGCTAAAAAATACAAGAATAGTCACTCTCTAAATTTTGTTAAGAATGAGAAAACGCTGCCACTCACGCCTGGCCCAGGCACCAGCAGTAGGAGGGCACCTCCAGATTCTCCAGGGGAAGAGGGAGGACTCCTCCTTGCCCTGGCTGCGCCTCCACTGCTGCCACCTAGGCATGCGGTACAGCACATGCAGCTTCCTCCCCTCCCCACCCCATCCCAGGCGGGGCTGGGTCTGATGGGCCCGAAGCATTCCCAATCCCACTTCTCGCACCCCAGAATTGCTACTGCTGCCACCACTAACGCTGACGCCAACACAACCACCACTGCTGTTGCCCTCAATGCACTGGCCAACCCTACAAGGCTCCTATCACCTGGCCCCCGCGGACGCCCTCCTACCACACCGGTAGAGCGAGTCTCCGTTGCCACCACCAACTGCAGCGAGGCGAGCCGCAGAGCCATGCCATCTGCATGCTCCAGCCTCCAGCGTGCACCAGGTGACCCCTCTGTCTCCAGGCTTGAAGCATCTGGGTGGTCAAAGCCAAAAAAGCCTAGAACAGAATGCAGGAATTGGTAGTGTTAGAGGCTGGCCTTGTCATGCTAGCCACTGGGTGGCAGAGGCCGATTTCAGCGAAGGGACTCACACTCACCCTCCAAACTTCAGCATCTCCTTTGGGCCCAGCCTGGCCAGGAACTGCGGCCTGGGTTGGGTGGGACTATGACTGCCTTTGCTGAAACCAGCCCCTGGCTAGGTCCGGCTGACCAAGAACTGCAGGGCCCACCCTGGCTGCACTCCTCAGCCAGTAGGAGAAGCAGAAACTCAGATCCAGCCAGCCCTCCCTAACCAAGTGCCAGTTCCTGTTTCTGACACCTCCACCTACAAGGCCTTGTTCCCTCGTGGTGCCCGCTACTCCGTGCCTGGGGGTCCCAGGTTGTCTCTGCAACACAGTGAGAGGGCACAGGCCCGGGAACTATGGTGGGTGCGGGAGCGCTGCCACGCTCAGGATTCCCGTGGGAACACCGTGAGCCTGCAGTGCTCCAGAACAAGCAGGAGGAGGTTGCCCTTTAGAGTCTAGAGTCTGGCAAGAGGAGGACAGCCCCTTCCTTGGAGGTTAAAGTTATCACTGCCACCTCCGTAGCCTGCCGCCAGCAGCAGCAGTGCAGTGCAGTGCAGCCCCCAATAGTGCCCCCAGACACACACCACAGGCCATGTAAACCTGACAGGGCCCTAAACCGCCTCACTGTCCCCAGCAGTGCAGCCAGGGTTAGTGCCCCCAGCCAGCCCCTGCTGGGGGAAGTGACAGCACAGATAGTGCCCCAACCCTCCCTCTGACTGGCAGTGCAGCCCCGGTAGCACACACAAGCACCCCACCTGCTGTGGCAGAGTAGCCCCGATATCACAGCCAATCAGCCATCCCCGCCCCTCCCCATCCATAATGCTACGTCGATAGTGCCCGTGTCCAGGGCAGTGTAGCCTTGGATAGCTCACCTACCCTGCTGCCTTTCTATTACTCTGGCCAAGGTGCACTCTCAGTTACCTCCACCAACTATAGCGGGCCAACCGCGGTGTCACCAACTCAATCAAGCCTCCAGCTTACTGCATGGCTCTCTCGCTTCTTCTTGGCTAAGCTGGGCAGCTTAGACTCTGATTGGATTAGAGCAAGTCTTAGGACAACCAATCAGAGTGTGAAAATAAAGTCCAATCAGAATAGACCTAGGGGTTTTCTCTCATCCAATCATAACATGTAGTCCAGGAACCTCATTTGCATAACCTCAGTATATAAAGCACGCAGAGGGGTAGTCAGTCCATTCCAGGCTCTTACATGGCTGGGTGAGGTGCTGCTCCATGCCAGGCTTAGAGGACCAGGAAAAGCGGGGAGTCCCTTGCTGCAGCTGGAGGCTGGAGCTTGTGGTACCACAGCTCGCCTCGCTGTGGTTGGCGGTGGCAACAGAGACTGCAACTAGGCTGAAACGGTAGGAGGGGGTAAATAGTTTTGGGGTAGATGGAGGAGTAAAGAGGGTCGTTAGCTGCAAAGGGAAAAGAGGATGGCGAGCAGGAGAAGGCATTGCAAAAGACGTGGGGAAAAAGTTTTTGGGTAGATGGACGGTGAAAAGAGGGTGGCAAGTGGAAGGAGGAAAGAGAGCATGGTGGTGGGGGAAATGTGGGCCGATAGGAAGGAGAGAAAGTTTGCAAAAAGGTGGTGGGGAGGAACACGGTGGGGAAAACATGGTGGGGAGAACAGAAAGACCAGTGGGGAAAGAAAATATGATGTGTAAAAAGATTTTGGGTGATGGAGGGGGAAAAGAGGGTGGCAAGTGGGAGGAGGAAAGAGATGGTGCAGAGAGGGAGCGGGAAGAGAGAAGATTTTGTGAAAAGATAGTGGGGAAAATTTTCTTTCGGTGGATGAAGCAAACAGATGGTGGTGTTCAGGAGTAGGAAAAAGGGTGGCGAGTAGGAAGGAGAGAACGTTTTGCAGAAACATGGTGGGAAGAGATATTTTGGGTAGATGGAGGAGGGAAAGAGGGTGGCAAGCGGCAGGGTGGAAGGAGATTGGGAAAACGACGATGGAAAGATAGTATGGGGTAGATGGAGGGCGACAGGAAAGTGGCATGTAGGAGGAGGGGCAGGAGTGGGGAAAAGAGAGTGGTGAGGAGGCAGGAGCGAGAGAAGACTTTGCAAAGAGCTGGTGAGGGGAGAAAGATGGTGAGGAAGAAAGTTTTTGGATAGATGGAGGGGAAAAAGAGGGTGGTGAGCAGGAGGGGCAAAAGAAGGTGGCGAGCAGGAGGGAGACAAGGTTTTGCCAAAAGACTGTGAGGAAAAGACAGTAAGGAGAGGAGTTTTTCAGTATATGGAGGGAGAAAAGAGGGTGGTAAGCAGGAGAAGGAAAAAGAGGGTGGCAAGCGGGAGGGGGACAAGGTTTTGTGAAAAGACGGTGGGCAGAAAAGACAGAAGGTGGAGAAAGAAAAGACAAAGACGGTGGGTAAAAAGTGTTGGGTAGGTGGAAAAAAGAGTGTGGCAAGTGGGAGGAAAAAAGAGGGTGGCAAGCGGGTGCGGGGAAAGAGGGTTGGGAAAAAGACAATGGGAAAATAGTTTTGGGGTAGATGGAGGGCAAAAGAAGGATGGTAAGGATAGAGGAAAGAAGAGGGCGAGTGGGAAGGGGGAAGGCTTTGTGAAAAGAGGGTGGGGACATTTTGGGGGGGTAGATAGAGGTTTGAAAAAGAGGTGGTGAGCAGGAGTAGTGAGTAGGCTTTGCGAAAAGACGGTGGGGAATGTTTTTGGGTAGATGGAGAAGGAAAAAAGGATGGCAAGGAAGAAGGGGAAAAAGACGATGGGGAAAACAGTTTTGGGTAATGGAGGTTGGAAAAGAGGGCGGTGAGCAGCAGGAGTGGGAAGAAGGCTTTGGAAAAGACGGGAAAAGTTTTTGGGTAGATGGAGGAGCAAAAGAGGGGGGATGAGAGCAGGAAGGAGAAACAGGGGAAAATCGTGGGGAAAAGTTTTTGGGTAGATGGGTGGTGAAAAGGTTGGTGAGCAGGAGAGTAGAGAAGGCTTTGCAAAATGATGGTGGGGAGAAAAGTTCTGGGGTAGATGGAGGAAGAAAAAGGTTAACGAGAGGGAGGGGACCAAAGGCGGTCAAGAAAAGAAGGTGGAAAACAAAGTTTTGGGGTAGATCTTTCTCTTAATTTTAAATCAGGTTATTTGTATTTTTGCTTTGAGTAGTATAAATTCTTTATATATGTTGTTTATTAACTCCTTGCCTAATGCATAATTTGCAAATAGTTTCTTCCATTCTCTGGATTGTTTCTTCATTGTACTGATTGCTTCCTCCATGTTGCAGAAGTTTTTAAGCTTAATGCAATTGAATTGTGTCTACGTTTGCTTTTTGTTGCTTGTGCATTTGATGTCTATTTGAAAATCCCTTGTCCTAACCAATTTCATGAAGCATTTTCGTGTGTTTTCTTCTGTAGTAATTTCATGGTTTCAGGTCCTACATTTAAATCTTTATTTTGGGTTTTTGTATAGGGTAAGATAACGGTCTAGGTTTATTATTGTATATATGATTGTTGGGTTTTCCTAGCACAGTTTATTGAAGAGATTGTCCGTCCTGAATATGTGTTTTTGGTGCCTTTGTTAAAAGAGTTTGCTGTAAAAGCGTAAATTTATTTCTGAGTTCTCCATTCTGTTTCATTTGTTTATGTATGTCTGTCCTTCTTCTATGTATATCTCTGTCTCTCTCCCCTGCCTTTTTTTTTTTTTTTTTTTTTTTTTTTTT
>NW_016815000.1:35823-44273 GCF_001698545.2 Rhinopithecus bieti | reverse complement strand
TTTTTTTTTTTTTTTTTTTTTTTGCCACTACCATGGTGTTTTGGTTACTAGATTTGTACTGTATTTTGAGATCAGGTAGTGTGATGCCTCCAACTTTCTTCTTTTTGTTCAAGATTCTCTTGCCTATCTGAGGTGTTTTGCATTTCCATGTGAATTTTAGGAGTTGTTTTTTGTTTTTGTTTTTGTTTTGAGATGGAGTCTTGCTCTGCCACCAAGGCTGGAGTGCACTGGTGCAATCTTGGCTCCCTATAACCTCTGCCTCCCGAGTTCAAGCGATTCTCCTGCCTCAGCTTCCTGAGTAGCTGGCATTTCAGGCGTGCGCCACCACGCCCGACTAATTTTTGTATACTTAGTAGAGATAGGGTTTCACCATGTTGGTCAGGCTGGCCTCGATCTCCAGACCTCGTGATCCATGCACCTCAGCCTCCCAAAATGCTGAGACTGCAGGCGTGAGCACTGTGCCCTGCCATTTTTTTTCTATTTCTATGAAGAATATATTTTTAAATTTAACATGGATTACATATGGTGACAGATATTTTAACAATATTCTAGTGCTTGGACACGGGATATCTTTACATTTACTTGTGTCTGCTTTAATGTCTTTCATCTATGTTTTATAGTTTTAATTGTGGTATCTTTAGCCTTTTTGGTTAAGTTTATCTCTAGGTATCTTTTTGGGGGGGTATGTTAGGTAACTACTGTAATGTCTTGATTTGTTTCTTAGGTGTTTAAATATTGGTACATGGGTGTGCTACTCATTTTTATATATTGATATTGTATCTTGCAATTTTACAAAATTTATCTATTATTTCTAGTAGGTTTTTTGTAGAATCTTTAGGGTTCTCCATATATATATGATCGTGCCCCCTGCAAACAGAGACAATTTAACTTTCTCTTATTTCCAATTTGGATGTCTTTTATTGCATTCTCCTATCGAATTCCTCTAGCTAGGACTTCCAGTATTAAGATGAATATAAGTGGTAAAAGTGGCCACACTTGTTCCAGATCTTAGAAGAAGAGCTTTTAACTTTTCCCCATTGATTATGATGTTAGCTGTGGATTTGTCATATATGGATTTTATTGTGCTAAGTTCCTTCTGTACTCCTTTTGTTGGGTTTTTATCATGAAGCAATGTTGAATTTTTTTTCAGCATGTACTGAAATGATTATATGATTGTTGTTGTTGATTTGCTAAATGTGATGTCGTACATTATTTGTGTTTATTGAATCATCCTCATATTCCTCTGATGAATCCCACTTGATCACGGCAGATGATCTTTTTATTGTGTTGCCAAATGCAATTTTCAAGTATTTTGTTGAGGGTTTCTGTGTTCATTACGGATACTTGCCTGTGATTTTCTTTGTGTTGTGTTTTGGTAGGGTTTTTGTACCAGGGTAATGCTGGCCTCACAGAACAAGTTTGGAAGTATTCCTTTCTCTTAATTTCTTGGAGAATATTTTGAGTAAAATTGGTATTAGCTCCTTTAAAAATGTTTAGTAGAATTCAGCAATAAAACCGTAATTCTTGTGTTTTTTCTTTGACGGGAGACTTTTTATTACTGCTTTAATTGCATTGCTCATTGTTCTGTTCAGGTTTTTTATTTCTCTATCAATCGATCTTGGGAACTTATGTGTCCAGAAATCTATTAATTTCACCTACATTTTTCAATTTTTTTGTATATAGATGTTTTTAGTAACCTTGTGTGATCATTTGTGCTGTCCTGGAGAATAATCTATGTGCTGTTGAGTAGAATGTGCATGGTGCAGTTGTGGAGTGGAAAGCTGTGTAAATGTGTGTTGTCCATTCAGTATAGATTACAGTTTAACTGATGATTTTTTGTCATCTGCATGAATTGTCCATTGATGATAGTGGGATGTTGATGATAGTGGAGTGTTGAGGTACTCCATTATTATATTGTAGCCCATCTGTCCTTTAAGCTCTGTTAATATCTGCTTCTGTATTTAGGTGCTTCAGTGTTGATTGCATATGCACTTATAATTGTTATACTGTTGTGTTGACTTCTTTCTCGATATGTAATTATCTTTCTATGTTTTTCTTTTTTTGACTTAAAGTCTACTTAATCTAATATAAGTATAGCGACTCCTTTTTTTGTTTTGTTTTGTTTCCATTTGTATGGGATAGCTTTTATCATCCCTTTACTTTCCGTCTGCATATGTTTTATAGGTGGATGAGTTTCCTGTAAGCAGTATATAGTTGGATCTTGTTTTTTAATCCATTCAGCCATTCTGTCTTAATTGGCGAATTTAATTCATTTATATTCAAAGGTATTACTAACAGATAAAAACATACTACTGCCATTGTTACTTGTTATCTGGCTGTTTTGCTACTCTCTTTTTTCTTTTGTTCTTCCTTCCTTCCTCTTTCTCTTCTCTCTCTCCTTCTTTCTTGCTTCCTTTCTTTTCCTTTCTCCTTCCCTTTCTTCCTGTCTTTATTTGTAGAGAGGTAATTTTCTCTGATAGTGTGTTTTAATTCCTTGCTTTTAGGGTGTCTATTATTTTAGGGTGTCTATTACTGAATTTCTTTTCTGGTTACCATGAGGCTAAAGAACATCATTGTAACAAGTTATTTTAAACTGAAGAAAACTTAACTTTGATTTCAAAGAATAAAAAACAGAGAAACAAAAAAACTACAAACATTTACCCTGTAACTCTATCTCCTCCCCTCCCCCCACCTGTTCCCACCCAACACACATACATTTGGACATTTGGATGTCTTTGAATATTGCCTATCTCTTTAAAAAATGTTGGGTTATTATTATTTTAATACTTTTGTATTTTAGCCTTCATATGAAAGATATAGTTGCTTATTCACAACAGCAACAGTATTATTCTAAATTTATCTGTATACTTAACTTTTATTGAGATTTATACCTTCAGCTAATTTCCTGTTACATGTTAGCATTATTTTCTTTCAGACTGAAGAATTCCCTTTAGGACTTCTTTTAAAACAGGTTTGGTAGTGATGCATTTCCTCTGCTTTTATTTGTCTAGGAAAGTATTTATCTCTCCTTCATTCTGGAAGGATCTATACATTGGGTGTGGTTTTTTCCATTGGTGTTTTCTGAAGCACTCTGAATATGTCATCCCACTTCCTCCATGGGAGGGAGGCCCTCAGCCTCTTTAATTTTGCTGAGAACTCTGCTTCCTGATATATGGAAGGTCCTCTGTATGTTGTTTGACTTCACTTATCTGGCTGTTTATAGTAGCCTCTCTGTCCTTGACATTTGGAGTTGGATTATTATATGCCTTGACATAGTCTTATTTGGCTTGAATCTGCTTGATTATCTTGGTTTTCATGTACCTGGATATTTGTGTCTTATGTCTTTTCCTTGAACTGTAGAGTTTTCTGTTATGATCAATTTGAATAAGATTTGTGCTCTTTCTCTGCTTTCTTTTTTTGTTTGTTTGCTTTGTTTTGAGACAGAGTGCAGTGGTGTGATCTTGGCTTACTGCAACCTCTGCTTCCCAGGTTCAAGTGATGCTCCAGCCTCAACCTTCTGAATAGCTGTGATTACAAGTGCCTGCCACCATGCCTGGCTATATTCTTTTGTATTTTCGTAGAGACAGGGTTGGCCAGGCTTGTTTCAAACTCCTGACCTCAAATGATCCACCTGCCTCAGCCTCCCCAAGCGCGGGGATTACAGGCAGGAGCCACTGCACCTGGCCTCTTTCTCTGCTTTCTCTTGAAGACCAATGACTCTTACATTTGCTCTTCTGATGCTATCCCATAGATGTCCTAAGCCTTCTTTGTTCTTTTATTCTCTTCTTTTTTCTCCTATTATGGATTTCAAATGGACTGTGAGCTCATTGATTTTTTCTGTTTGATCAGTTCTGCTGTTGAGGCCTTTTCATGCATTTTCAGTTCATCCATTGTATTTTCAGCTTTGAGGTTTCTGTGGCTTTTTTTTTTTTTTTTTTTTGAGACAGAGTCTCGCTCTGTCACCCAGGCTGGAGTGCTGTGGCCGGATCTCAGCTCACTGCAAGCTCCGCCTCCCGGGTTCACGCCATTCTCCTGCCTCAGCCTCCCGGGTAGCTGGGACTACAGGCGCCGCCACCTCGCCCGGCTAGTTTTTTGTAGTTTTAGTAGAGACGGGGTTTCACTGTGTTAGCCAGGATGGTCTCGATCTCCTGACCTTGTGATCCGCCCGTCTCGGCCTCCCAAAGTGCTGGGATTACAGGCTTGAGCCACTGCGCCGGGCTTCTGTGGCCTTTTTAAATTACTTCTCTCTCTTTGTTAAATTTCTTTGATAAATTTCTGAATTACTTCTCTGTATTTGAATTTCATTGAGTTTCGTCAAAAGAGCCATTTATTACTTACCTGTCTGGAGAGTTGCCACATTTTTATTTTCTATTTTTAATTTTTTATTATTTTTTGTTATTTTTATTTATTTGTTTTTATTGTACTTTAAGTTCTAGGGTATGTGTATACAATGTGCAGGTTTGTTATATATGTATATATGTGCCATGTTGGTGTGTTGCACCCATTAACTCATCTTTTTTTTTTTTTTTTTTTTTTTTTTTTTGCCACTACCATGGTGTTTTGGTTACTAGATTTGTACTGTATTTTGAGATCAGGTAGTGTGATGCCTCCAACTTTCTTCTTTTGTTCAAGATTCTCTTGCCTATCTGAGGTGTTTTGCATTTCCATGTGAATTTTAGGAGTTGTTTTTTGTTTTGTTTTGTTTTGAGATGGAGTCTTGCTCTGCCACCAAGGCTGGAGTGCACTGGTGCAATCTTGGCTCCCTATAACCTCTGCCTCCCGAGTTCAAGCGATTCTCCTGCCTCAGCTTCCTGAGTAGCTGGCATTTCAGGCGTGCGCCACCACGCCCGACTAATTTTGTATACTTAGTAGAGATAGGGTTTCACCATGTTGGTCAGGCTGGCCTCGATCTCCAGACCTCGTGATCCATGCACCTCAGCCTCCCAAAATGCTGAGACTGCAGGCGTGAGCACTGTGCCCTGCCATTTTTTTTCTATTTCTATGAAGAATATATTTTAAATTTAACATGGATTACATATGGTGACAGATATTTTAACAATATTCTAGTGCTTGGACACGGGATATCTTTACATTTACTTGTGTCTGCTTTAATGTCTTTCATCTATGTTTTATAGTTTTAATTGTGGTATCTTTAGCCTTTTGGTTAAGTTTATCTCTAGGTATCTTTTGGGGGGGTATGTTAGGTAACTACTGTAATGTCTTGATTTGTTTCTTAGGTGTTTAAATATTGGTACATGGGTGTGCTACTCATTTTATATATTGATATTGTATCTTGCAATTTTACAAAATTTATCTATTATTTCTAGTAGGTTTTTTGTAGAATCTTTAGGGTTCTCCATATATATATGATCGTGCCCCTGCAAACAGAGACAATTTAACTTTCTCTTATTTCCAATTTGGATGTCTTTTATTGCATTCTCCTATCGAATTCCTCTAGCTAGGACTTCCAGTATTAAGATGAATATAAGTGGTAAAAGTGGCCACACTTGTTCCAGATCTTAGAAGAAGAGCTTTTAACTTTTCCCCATTGATTATGATGTTAGCTGTGGATTTGTCATATATGGATTTTATTGTGCTAAGTTCCTTCTGTACTCCTTTTGTTGGGTTTTATCATGAAGCAATGTTGAATTTTTTTTCAGCATGTACTGAAATGATTATATGATTGTTGTTGTTGATTTGCTAAATGTGATGTCGTACATTATTTGTGTTTATTGAATCATCCTCATATTCCTCTGATGAATCCCACTTGATCACGGCAGATGATCTTTTATTGTGTTGCCAAATGCAATTTTCAAGTATTTTGTTGAGGGTTTCTGTGTTCATTACGGATACTTGCCTGTGATTTTCTTTGTGTTGTGTTTTGGTAGGGTTTTGTACCAGGGTAATGCTGGCCTCACAGAACAAGTTTGGAAGTATTCCTTTCTCTTAATTTCTTGGAGAATATTTTGAGTAAAATTGGTATTAGCTCCTTTAAAATGTTTAGTAGAATTCAGCAATAAAACCGTAATTCTTGTGTTTTTTCTTTGACGGGAGACTTTTATTACTGCTTTAATTGCATTGCTCATTGTTCTGTTCAGGTTTTTTATTTCTCTATCAATCGATCTTGGGAACTTATGTGTCCAGAAATCTATTAATTTCACCTACATTTTCAATTTTTTTGTATATAGATGTTTTAGTAACCTTGTGTGATCATTTGTGCTGTCCTGGAGAATAATCTATGTGCTGTTGAGTAGAATGTGCATGGTGCAGTTGTGGAGTGGAAAGCTGTGTAAATGTGTGTTGTCCATTCAGTATAGATTACAGTTTAACTGATGATTTTTTGTCATCTGCATGAATTGTCCATTGATGATAGTGGGATGTTGATGATAGTGGAGTGTTGAGGTACTCCATTATTATATTGTAGCCCATCTGTCCTTTAAGCTCTGTTAATATCTGCTTCTGTATTTAGGTGCTTCAGTGTTGATTGCATATGCACTTATAATTGTTATACTGTTGTGTTGACTTCTTTCTCGATATGTAATTATCTTTCTATGTTTTCTTTTTTTGACTTAAAGTCTACTTAATCTAATATAAGTATAGCGACTCCTTTTTTTGTTTTGTTTTGTTTCCATTTGTATGGGATAGCTTTTATCATCCCTTTACTTTCCGTCTGCATATGTTTTATAGGTGGATGAGTTTCCTGTAAGCAGTATATAGTTGGATCTTGTTTTTTAATCCATTCAGCCATTCTGTCTTAATTGGCGAATTTAATTCATTTATATTCAAAGGTATTACTAACAGATAAAACATACTACTGCCATTGTTACTTGTTATCTGGCTGTTTTGCTACTCTCTTTTTTCTTTTGTTCTTCCTTCCTTCCTCTTTCTCTTCTCTCTCTCCTTCTTTCTTGCTTCCTTTCTTTTCCTTTCTCCTTCCCTTTCTTCCTGTCTTTATTTGTAGAGAGGTAATTTTCTCTGATAGTGTGTTTTAATTCCTTGCTTTTAGGGTGTCTATTATTTTTAGGGTGTCTATTACTGAATTTCTTTTCTGGTTACCATGAGGCTAAAGAACATCATTGTAACAAGTTATTTTAAACTGAAGAAAACTTAACTTTGATTTCAAAGAATAAAAAACAGAGAAACAAAAAAACTACAAACATTTACCCTGTAACTCTATCTCCTCCCCTCCCCCCACCTGTTCCCACCCAACACACATACATTTGGACATTTGGATGTCTTTGAATATTGCCTATCTCTTTAAAAAATGTTGGGTTATTATTATTTTAATACTTTTGTATTTTAGCCTTCATATGAAAGATATAGTTGCTTATTCACAACAGCAACAGTATTATTCTAAATTTATCTGTATACTTAACTTTTATTGAGATTTATACCTTCAGCTAATTTCCTGTTACATGTTAGCATTATTTTCTTTCAGACTGAAGAATTCCCTTTAGGACTTCTTTTAAAACAGGTTTGGTAGTGATGCATTTCCTCTGCTTTTATTTGTCTAGGAAAGTATTTATCTCTCCTTCATTCTGGAAGGATCTATACATTGGGTGTGGTTTTTTCCATTGGTGTTTTTCTGAAGCACTCTGAATATGTCATCCCACTTCCTCCATGGGAGGGAGGCCCTCAGCCTCTTTAATTTTTGCTGAGAACTCTGCTTCCTGATATATGGAAGGTCCTCTGTATGTTGTTTGACTTCACTTATCTGGCTGTTTATAGTAGCCTCTCTGTCCTTGACATTTGGAGTTGGATTATTATATGCCTTGACATAGTCTTATTTGGCTTGAATCTGCTTGATTATCTTGGTTTTCATGTACCTGGATATTTGTGTCTTATGTCTTTTCCTTGAACTGTAGAGTTTTCTGTTATGATCAATTTGAATAAGATTTGTGCTCTTTCTCTGCTTTCTTTTTTTGTTTGTTTGCTTTGTTTTGAGACAGAGTGCAGTGGTGTGATCTTGGCTTACTGCAACCTCTGCTTCCCAGGTTCAAGTGATGCTCCAGCCTCAACCTTCTGAATAGCTGTGATTACAAGTGCCTGCCACCATGCCTGGCTATATTCTTTTGTATTTTTCGTAGAGACAGGGTTGGCCAGGCTTGTTTCAAACTCCTGACCTCAAATGATCCACCTGCCTCAGCCTCCCCAAGCGCGGGGATTACAGGCAGGAGCCACTGCACCTGGCCTCTTTCTCTGCTTTCTCTTGAAGACCAATGACTCTTACATTTGCTCTTCTGATGCTATCCCATAGATGTCCTAAGCCTTCTTTGTTCTTTTTATTCTCTTCTTTTTTCTCCTATTATGGATTTCAAATGGACTGTGAGCTCATTGATTTTTTCTGTTTGATCAGTTCTGCTGTTGAGGCCTTTTCATGCATTTTTCAGTTCATCCATTGTATTTTTCAGCTTTGAGGTTTCTGTGGCTTTTTTTTTTTTTTTTTTTTT
>NW_016815000.1:27002-34811 GCF_001698545.2 Rhinopithecus bieti | reverse complement strand
TTATTATTATTATTATTATTATTATTATTATTATTATTTTTGGTGAGATGGAGTCTCACTCTGTCACCCAGGCTAGAGTGCAGTGGTATAATCTTGGCTCACTGAAACCTCTGCCTCGTAGGTTCAAGAAATTCTCCTGTCTCCACTTCCTGAGTATCTGGGACTACAGGCATCTGCCACCACACCCAGCTAATTTTTCTATTTTTAGTAGAATCGGGATTTCACCTTTTTGGTCAGGCTGGTCTCAAACTCCTGACCTCGGGTGGCTTACCCACCTTGGCCTCCCAAAGTTCTGGGATTCCAAATGTGAGCTACTGTGCCCGGCCGAGTCTCACATGTTTAGCTCTCCTGAGTTAGTCCTTGGTGACTTATTTATTGTTTGATGAGGTCATATTTCCTTGAAAGTTCTTAATGCTTTTGGGTGTATGTTCATGCCTGGGAATTGAATAAGTGGGTATTTATTCCAGTCTTTGCAGTCTGTTCTTGTTTGTACTTGTCCTTCTTCAGACAGTCTTCCAGAAATTCTAAGGGTATTGACTGTTGGATTCCCCAAGCCCATGGTCACTGCAGCTGTTTCATCACCAGAGCGCACCTCAAGCTCAGGTTCACTGTGACTTTTGCAGACTGAGGTCCCTGGTGGCCCTAACGGACTTGGAGAAGACAATGGAGGGGTTCCCTGGGTTCCCAAGCAAAGCTCTTCATTCTCATCCCTCTTCTTCCCTTTGGAAGGAATCTGGGCACTGAGTTTTGTGGATCTTGGAGAAGTGTGATTTGGGCCCTCTTATGGCCACTGCAGCTGGTGCCACACACCCAAAGCCCATAGCTTCCCAGACCAGAGTGGCGCTGGGGCTTGTCTGAGTCCTGTGGCCACTATATTGCCTGACTGCTGCTGACTTACTCAGGTTTCTAGGCCATGTTAGTCTTATGGTGGTGAAGCTGGCCAGGGTTTGGGTCCATCCCACCAGGGTGGCAGAATCCCTTCTCCCTGCCGGGGGGTCTGTAGGTGTGTGGGAGCTCCTGCCTGGAATCAGGGCCATGGTGCTCTGCCTGATGCTGTGTCCACTGTGGTAGGACTGATAACTGGGTTCTCCTCTTTCTTGCATAGAGAAGGAATTCTCTCTGCATTGCACTGCATGGAGTTGGGATTGGAGTAACACAGGCAGCCCTGTGGCCACTGCAGCTGATGTCACATACGAGGCCCACAGCCTCCCAGAACAGCACATCATTGCTTGTTGTGGCTCACCCAAGGACCAAAGTGACTCTGGCCTGCCTGCCACTGAAATTTATCTGGGGCCTGAGGCCACTTGAATCAGTTGTTGGTGAAGCAAGTCAGGACTCAGGTTTGTCCCACCAGGGCAGTGGATTCCCTTCTAGACCAGGTCATGTCTCAATGCTCTGTCTGTGAGCACTGGCCTGGAATCAAAGACCATGTGGTTCTGCCCAGTGCTGTGTTTTACTGTAGCAGAGCTGGCACTGGGCTCCAAGGCAAAGTCCCACGGACCCTTCGTTCTCCCTCCTGCAAGAGGTGAACACATTCTTTGCACTGCACTGGCTGGCGTTGAGGGAGGGGCAGTGCAGGCACTGCAAGACTGTCTTTTCACCTTCTTTAATGTGTCTTCTCTTGTTTTTAAGCTAAAACCACGTTCTGTGATCTGTCACCTGATTTCTTTAGCTGTTATGAAGGTATTTTCTTGCTTGGATTGTTGGACGGCTGCTCAATTTAATACTCTTGCAGAGATGCAATCACTAAGATTCTATCCTCCATCTTGCTCCACTTCTTCTCATTTATTTAGTTCTTCAATTTATTTCAACAATATTTTGCAGGTTTCAGAGTACGAGTTTTGAACTGGTCTTAATTTCCAAATTTATTACTTGTTTTGTTTCTGTTACAAATGGGATTATTTCTTTAATATCATTTTAAGGCAGTTCATTGACAGTATATAGAAATAAAATTAATTTTTAGTATTGCATTTATATCTGGAAAGCATGCCAAATTAATTATTTTAATACTGTTTCACCGAGTTTCTTAGACTTACATATAAATAAGAGAACTTGCCATCTGTAAATATAAATAATTTTATTTTCTTTTCAGTCAGGATGTTTTCAATTTTCTATTCTTTACTAGCTACACCTTGCTAGAATCCGCAGTATAATGTTGAGTAGAATTTGCAAGAGTGGACATTCTTGTAACTAATCCTTCCTGGAAAGGATTCACCCTTTCATTGCTGAGTGTGATGATAGCTGTGGGTTTTATAGATAATGACCACTAGTTTCAGGAAGTTATCTTCTTGTCCATAATGGGAGTGTTTTCATGATGAAAACGTGTAATATTTTGTCAAATGCTTTCTGTCTACTGAGATGCTCATATATTTTTGTCTTTTATTGTATTAACATGGTGTTTGCATTCATTGATTTTCCAAATATTAAATCAGTGGTGCATTCCTGGGGTCAATCACATCTGCACATAGTGCGTAATCTATTTTATATATGTTGCTGGATTCAGTTTGCCAGTATTTTGTTGAAGATTTCTGATTTTAGAAAACTAAGATACTGGTTTATATTGATTTGTGATTTAGTTTTGGTGTCAGAGTAATCCTGGCTTGGTAAAATGAATTGGGAAGTGTTCTCTCCCCTTTTATTTTCTACAAGAGTGAGTGAACAATTGATATTAATTTCTCAGAGTGTTTGATTCATCGGGGAAGCTACCTGAGATGAGATATTTATTGTAAGGTTTTAAAATTACAATCCAATCTTTTAACCTTCCGTAGATCTATTTATATTTTTTATTTCTCCTTTATGCTATTTTAATTTCTGTCTCTAGGACTTCATCTGTTGTATCTAGGCTATCTTACTATTTTGGCATAAGATTTTCATTGCATTGTCTTTTAATCATTTTTTTTTGTAATTCCTGGGCAGTGACGTGCTCTCTTCTTTGCCGATTTTACCGTGATTTCTGAGTCTCTTGTCATTTTTTCTTGCTGTAGCCTAGTAAACATTTGCGATTTTTATTTATCTTTCCAATCATTTGAACTGTGGTTTACTTATTTTCTCTGTTTTCATATTCCCTTTCTGTTTTCCTAATCTATCCTCCTCCATTTTTTTCCTTTTTTTTTTTTTCTCTTGAGACAGGTCTGGCTCTGTCACCAGGGCTGGAGTGCACGTGGCATGATCGTGCTCACTACGTGACCTCCGACTCCCTAGTTCAAGCGATTTATCTGCCTCAGTTCCCTAGTGGGCTGGGGTACACGGCGCACGCCCCAGGCCCAGATAATTTTGTACTATTTAGTAGGAGACACGTTACCGTGTTGGCGACTGGCTGGTATCAACTCCCGACCTCAAGCAATCCACCACTCGGCCTCCCCAACTATGGTGGGGATTACAGGCTGAGCCCCACTGCCCCGGCTGGCTTAACTCTTTGTGAATGTTTGTCTTTAGGAACATTGTATTTGGTTATTAAATTTAGATTTTGGAGCATCAACTGTTCTCTTATATGGAAAATAAAAGCAATGAATGGGACAATAATGGGTCCCAATTTTTTGTGGGGGAACAAAACAGCGTATCCATGTACATACCAGTTTTTGAGTCCCCAGATCATTGGCAATTGGCCAAAATAAGTTCCTCATTCTTATCTCAAGAAGGTGGGGCTTGCCTTTCCATTGGAGACTTAAAATGGATTCACTGGATATAGTTACTTTTAAGTTAATCAGTTTACTTCTGTCCATTTTCAACCAGTTACTGACCTGGAATAATTAACAGAATCAAATTCTGTCATGCACGCTAAATGTAATTCTATCATATCATTATGTATATATAGTTATTTATATTTACATACCTATATTTTACTTGTAATTCAATGAAGATAGGGCTTTGTATGTATGCTCTGTGTAAAATATACTGTCTGTATTCTCATGATAGTAAAGATTAGATTGAGTAATGGAAGGTATTTGAATTTTACACGTATCTTTCATTTAGTAGCAGAAATAAAATCTTAGCACTTGATTCAGTAAATTCCTCCCTTTAAATTAAGATGTTACTTAGCAGAAGCAAAATTTATCTCAATGAGATGATAATTCACTAGTTTACCTCTGATGGGCATCAGCTAGTGTTTAATCTCTTATGAAATTACATAGCATCAAAATAAAATAGGATACAGTTAGTTAAAACACAAAAATTATCTTATTGATTAATTTAGACATCAGAAGTTTACATTATAAGATTGAGGTATATTTTGGTTTTTGTTTTGTTTTTAGGATACTAGCATGTATTACCAAATGTGAACCGTAGTAAAATTTGTTCAGTAACAGCTACCATTCCATTTTCAAAAAACCTGAATTTATGTGTCAGGTTGAAAAGCTTTTGGATGAGTGGTTTATGTTTCTGTATGTATCCAAGTGTTTGAATATCATGTAGACAGCCCGAGAAAATATGCACATATGTAAGCTATTGCATGGAATGGTAAAGAACACATTCCTAAAGATTAGAGTAAGATCCATTCACTTAATGTTCCAAATAGGTCTCTAGTATCTCAAATGCACTATTTACCCACTATTTTCAAACATCTTATCGGCCAGGCATCGTGGCTCATGCCTGTAGTCTCAGCACTTTGGGAATTGACATGGGTAAATCACTTGAGGCCAGGAGTTCCAGACCAGCCTGGCCAACATGGAAAAACCCTGTCTTGACTACAAATGTAAAAAAAAAAAAAAAAAAAGCTAGGCATGGTGGCATATCCCTGTAATCCCAGTTACTTGGGAGGTTGAGGCACCAGAATCATTTGAGCCTGGGAGCCAGGGGTTGCAGTGAGTTGAGATCATGCTACCGACTCTAGCCTGGGCAACAGAGTGAGACTGTCTCAAAAAACAAAACCAAAAACATTGTATCATGGTATGTGATTAATCTGAATTCAAAATATTTTAACATAAACTAGATGAAAATTATTATACAGAATTTTGCTTGGTAGCTGTTTGTTTTGAATATGCCAGCAATTCAAATCTTGCTGAGCATATTTGCACTGTAAATATTGTTTTGATTATTGGTTATATTCAAATTCTCATTTTGAAAGTAGCCTGTATAAAATTATTATTAAAATTGTACATAGTTGAAATAATATGTTGAATATAATTACCATGTGATATATTTATATTTAATAATTAAAAGCACCTTACAATGCTTGTACCTAATCTTAATATTACTTAACTTTAGAAATATAGAATAAATGATAATACAGGAGACGAAAGACTGTGAAGAGCAACATATTGTATATCTCTATTGTTTTTATTAAACTTTTTTTCCCCACTGCACTTTTAACTAAATTTGTCATGGACCATTATTTTAGTAATTCTTTTTTTTTTGTTTTTTTTTTGCGGCGGAGTCTCTGTCTGATGCCCAGCCTGGAGTGCCGTGGCACCATCTTGGCTCACTGCAAGCTCCACCTCCCTGGTTCACGCCATTCTCCTGCCTCAGTCTCCCAAGTAGTTGGGACTCAGGCGCCCGCCACCACACCCAACTAATTTTTTGTATTTTGGTAGAGACGGGGTTGCATGGTGTTAGCCAGGATGGTCTGCATCTCCTGACCTCATGATCCCCTGTCTCAGCCTCCCGAAGTGCTGGGATTACAGGTGTGAGCCACCATGCCTGGCAGCTTATTTTAGTAATTCTTATTGTAATCTTACTGTATGTACATTCTCTACCATTTTAGCAGGTTAAATAAAATATGTGATCAAAGGCAAAATATATGCAAGGAAAATAAAGAAAATATAAGTTATAAAAGCTACACTTACCGAATCCCTTGATTATAGTTTATAGCTGAAGTATACAAATTATTTTAAAAGTCTTCTCCCTTTGTAAGTGATTACACATGTAAAATATCTCTCTCATTCAGTAGATTTCATATTTCTTTCAGAAATGTATATTAAATATAAAACGTTCTGAATTCTAAATTGCATTTAAAATTATTCATTATTGGTTATATTATATAAGCAAGTATATTTAATGACTACATACTTAAACTTTCTTTGCCATGTGGCACAAATAGTTGATTTACCTTTTCTTTCTCTGTGTATCTGTCTTCTATGTCCTAGTCTATTTCAGTTTTCTTACAAGTAGTGGTTATTTTCATTGAACTACCAAAAGTTACAAGGCAACCACACTCAAAATGTGTTAGTAACATGTAGTATAAAGCTTTTCTTTATTTCTAAATGTATATTCCAAATTGTTAAATAATTTTATTATGTAGACTTGATGCCTGAAAACATCTTGAAATAGAGAAGTTCACAATATTAAATGCTACATCTTTTTTCATATAATGACAAAAGACTTTGGTTCTTTTCTCATGGATGAATTTTGCTTTAAGATTAATAAAGACAGAAGTTTACATAAGTGGAGAGCATGTATGTATAGCTCCTCCGTGGGAAACTTATTTTCTTGTTAGAATTGTTGGGAACATCTTCTGAGAATATTTAGGCTATATATGATGTTGCAAATTTATTTTCATCATGGCTATAACCGGCAGGGCAAGCAGATATGTTTGTAGCTATCTCATGGTAAAGCACATCTCCAGGAATAAAGAAGGACCTGAAGAAGAGGGAGGCAGGTGGCACAGTAATCACATCATGAACACAAATGCAGTGGCTCCTGGGAAAGAGTCATTATGACACGTGTATTATTTGTTTGTGTCTCATACGTAATCCAATTTCAAGGAAATATCAAAGTGTCGGGGAGAGGAGAGGATATGAATCACTAGCATAAAATCTAAAGAAGTGTAGGCATCCGGGAGTTGCCTGATGTCTTCTGAGGTCGTTCACCCAGCTTAACAGTGCAGGTCACTAATGCAGATAATTAAATTCAGAGCTGCAGATGTAGTGAAAATAAGATGTGGAAATAGGCTCCTTCTGAATTATTACTCAGGTCTCCTCCTTTTCTTCCAGATGCCGTCCTGATCAGTATACTCAAGGCATCTGATGGCATTGATGAGCAACTGAAAATCATTTAACTAGTTACCAGGTTCCTCATCCTTAAACATGTAGAGTCACAAAATCATATATCAAAACAGGCTCTTTTAAATAGAGTATGGCCTTCTATCCACTGTCTGTCCTCTTACCCTTTCCAGAGTAGCAAGGTGTCCTTATAGCATACATTTGGCATAACATTAGACACGTTCCATTACAAAATAAAATGGAGACAGAATAAGCCAGTACTGAATTCTTTAGGGAATCTAGCAAAGTCTCTTTAAAACTTTTCTAGAAAATTGATTTATTTTAGTGTATTTATTTGCTTTTGCATTTGCCTCATTTTCTGCATGCCTAGCATTAAAATTACATTATTGCATATTGCATTTGCTAGTGATGTTTAGTGCTTTCTTCCCTAATGAACCAACATAACCATCATTCTGCTATGATTTTATGTTATGAAATATGTCTATGTCCAGCTATTCTCAGGCTTCATTTTTGCCTCTAAATCCTCCAGGTCCTGTTGTTTTGGGCAATATAATGGATATAACTTCCTTCTATGCCTTGAAATTTTCAGTAAGGAAATAAACTGGTTACCAAAAACACCTCTTTGTTAAAATTGGAATCAGACTTTTTAAAGAAGAGATGTACTTGGCTTTCTTGCCTAAATATTCAAAAGTTAATAGGAATTTTTTCACAGTATAATATGGTTTAAAAATTTAAACATAATTGTATTTAATTTTATTGAATACTTGTGTGGTATAATACATTTATTTTTGTTAATTTTTTAAATTTAAGTATAAATTCTTGTGAATTTTATATGATATTTTTACTATTATATTACTTTGGGTTCTCTGCTTTA
>NW_016815000.1:0-26925 GCF_001698545.2 Rhinopithecus bieti | reverse complement strand
TTTTTTTTTTTTTTTTTTTTTTTTTGAGGCATAATTGTCTTTTTTTTGTTTTTTTTTTGCGGCGGAGTCTCTGTCTGATGCCCAGCCTGGAGTGCCGTGGCACCATCTTGGCTCACTGCAAGCTCCACCTCCCTGGTTCACGCCATTCTCCTGCCTCAGTCTCCCAAGTAGTTGGGACTCAGGCGCCCGCCACCACACCCAACTAATTTTTTGTATTTTTGGTAGAGACGGGGTTGCATGGTGTTAGCCAGGATGGTCTGCATCTCCTGACCTCATGATCCCCCTGTCTCAGCCTCCCGAAGTGCTGGGATTACAGGTGTGAGCCACCATGCCTGGCAGCTTATTTTAGTAATTCTTATTGTAATCTTACTGTATGTACATTCTCTACCATTTTAGCAGGTTAAATAAAATATGTGATCAAAGGCAAAAATATATGCAAGGAAAATAAAGAAAATATAAGTTATAAAAAGCTACACTTACCGAATCCCTTGATTATAGTTTATAGCTGAAGTATACAAATTATTTTAAAAGTCTTCTCCCTTTGTAAGTGATTACACATGTAAAATATCTCTCTCATTCAGTAGATTTCATATTTCTTTCAGAAATGTATATTAAATATAAAACGTTCTGAATTCTAAATTGCATTTAAAATTATTCATTATTGGTTATATTATATAAGCAAGTATATTTAATGACTACATACTTAAACTTTCTTTGCCATGTGGCACAAATAGTTGATTTACCTTTTCTTTCTCTGTGTATCTGTCTTCTATGTCCTAGTCTATTTCAGTTTTCTTACAAGTAGTGGTTATTTTCATTGAACTACCAAAAAGTTACAAGGCAACCACACTCAAAAATGTGTTAGTAACATGTAGTATAAAGCTTTTCTTTATTTCTAAATGTATATTCCAAATTGTTAAATAATTTTATTATGTAGACTTGATGCCTGAAAACATCTTGAAATAGAGAAGTTCACAATATTAAATGCTACATCTTTTTTCATATAATGACAAAAGACTTTGGTTCTTTTCTCATGGATGAATTTTGCTTTAAGATTAATAAAGACAGAAGTTTACATAAGTGGAGAGCATGTATGTATAGCTCCTCCGTGGGAAACTTATTTTCTTGTTAGAATTGTTGGGAACATCTTCTGAGAATATTTAGGCTATATATGATGTTGCAAATTTATTTTCATCATGGCTATAACCGGCAGGGCAAGCAGATATGTTTGTAGCTATCTCATGGTAAAGCACATCTCCAGGAATAAAGAAGGACCTGAAGAAGAGGGAGGCAGGTGGCACAGTAATCACATCATGAACACAAATGCAGTGGCTCCTGGGAAAGAGTCATTATGACACGTGTATTATTTGTTTGTGTCTCATACGTAATCCAATTTCAAGGAAATATCAAAGTGTCGGGGAGAGGAGAGGATATGAATCACTAGCATAAAATCTAAAGAAGTGTAGGCATCCGGGAGTTGCCTGATGTCTTCTGAGGTCGTTCACCCAGCTTAACAGTGCAGGTCACTAATGCAGATAATTAAATTCAGAGCTGCAGATGTAGTGAAAATAAGATGTGGAAATAGGCTCCTTCTGAATTATTACTCAGGTCTCCTCCTTTTCTTCCAGATGCCGTCCTGATCAGTATACTCAAGGCATCTGATGGCATTGATGAGCAACTGAAAAATCATTTAACTAGTTACCAGGTTCCTCATCCTTAAACATGTAGAGTCACAAAATCATATATCAAAACAGGCTCTTTTTAAATAGAGTATGGCCTTCTATCCACTGTCTGTCCTCTTACCCTTTCCAGAGTAGCAAGGTGTCCTTATAGCATACATTTGGCATAACATTAGACACGTTCCATTACAAAATAAAATGGAGACAGAATAAGCCAGTACTGAATTCTTTAGGGAATCTAGCAAAGTCTCTTTAAAAACTTTTCTAGAAAATTGATTTATTTTAGTGTATTTATTTGCTTTTGCATTTGCCTCATTTTTCTGCATGCCTAGCATTAAAATTACATTATTGCATATTGCATTTGCTAGTGATGTTTAGTGCTTTCTTCCCTAATGAACCAACATAACCATCATTCTGCTATGATTTTATGTTATGAAATATGTCTATGTCCAGCTATTCTCAGGCTTCATTTTTGCCTCTAAATCCTCCAGGTCCTGTTGTTTTGGGCAATATAATGGATATAACTTCCTTCTATGCCTTGAAATTTTCAGTAAGGAAATAAACTGGTTACCAAAACACCTCTTTGTTAAAATTGGAATCAGACTTTTAAAGAAGAGATGTACTTGGCTTTCTTGCCTAAATATTCAAAAGTTAATAGGAATTTTTTCACAGTATAATATGGTTTAAAATTTAAACATAATTGTATTTAATTTTATTGAATACTTGTGTGGTATAATACATTTATTTTGTTAATTTTTTAAATTTAAGTATAAATTCTTGTGAATTTTATATGATATTTTACTATTATATTACTTTGGGTTCTCTGCTTTAAAGTCATAATCAGTTACCCTATTATTCAATTTTTATGCTGTACATTTAATATTTTCATTGATTTGTTTTTTCTATTTTCAGCTAGTATATATTGCATTATATTTAAAACCACCACAACAGGCAGGAAATGGGGAGTTGTTACTCAATGGCTATAGAACTGCAGTTTTGTGAGATGGAAAATTTCTGCAGATTTGTTGCACAGCAATGTGAATATAGTTAGCACTTAGGCTATCTATACTTAAAATGATTAAGAAGGTAAATTTTATATATTTTTGCTTTAACTTAAAAAATACTACAAGTTTGAATTATAAGTAATTACTTATTATTTTGTATTGTATTAAGTGTGTTCACATCAATAAGAAAAGCCTAATATACCAATAAGAAAGAATTAATTGGGCTGGGCACAGTGGCTCATGCCTGTAATCCCAGCTCCTTGGGAGGTCGAGGCAAGTGGATCACCTGAGGTCAAGAGTTCAAGAGCAGCCTGGGCAATACGGTGAAACCCAGTCTCTACTAAAAATACAAAGATTAACTGGGTGCAGTGGCACCTGTCTGTAATCCCAGCTACTCAGGAGGTTGAGGCAGGAGAATCACTTGAGCCCAGAAGGCAGAGGTTGCAGTGAGCCGAGATGGTGCCATTGCACTCCAGCCTGGGCAACAGAGTGAGACTCCATTTCAAAAAAATAAATAAATGCATAATCTGTCCATTACAATGTTTTAGAGATGTGGAAAAAAGTTGCATGACTAGAGACTTGAATAGGTATGTTTTTTGTAAGCTCTGTGGTCATACTAATTACGTTGTAAGTAGTTATTCAAAGAATAAAAAAACGCTAATTTTACATTCACATTATAGAAAGTATGAGTAGCAGAAAGCTATTTAATCTCAAGGATAAAAGAAAATTTTTATGTAACATAATAAATCATGCAACCAAGAAATTAGAACATTATTCTTGTGTTTGTCCAAATGTTATTTGAGAATCTGTAATGCACATAATTTAAGAATTAGCTGACCGGATGTAGTGGCTCACACCTGTAATCCCAGCATTTTGGGAGGCCGAGGTGGGTGGATCACCAGGTCAGGAGATCAAGACCATCGTGGTTAACACAGTGAAACCCTGTCTCTAATAAAAATACAAAAACTTAGCCGGGTGTGGTGGCGGGTGCCTATAGTCCCAGCTACTCAGGAGGCTGAGGCAGGAGAAAGGTGTGAACCTGGGAGGCAGAGCTTGCAGTGAGCTGAGATCGCACCACTGCACTCCAGCTTGGGCGGAAGAGCAAGACTCCTTCTCAACAACAACAACAACAAGAATTAGCTTTAAGCCTGGGCTTAGTGGCTCATGCCTGTAATCCCAGCACTTTGGGAGACAGGCGGGTGGATCAAATGAGGTCAGGAGCTCGAGACCAGCCTGGCCAACGTGGCAAATGCTGCCTCTACTAAAACTACAAAAATTAGTTGGGCATGATGGCACGTGTCTGTAATCTCAGCTACCTGGGAGGCTGAGGCAGGAGAATCGCTTGAACCTGGGAGGCAGAGGTTGCAGTGAGCTGAGATCGCACCATTGCACTCCAGCCTCAGCGACGAGCAAAATTCATCTCAAAAAAAGAAAAAAGAAAGAAAAAAATTAGCTTTAATAGAAACATTTTTCTATATGATAAATCATACACCTGATACACTTAGACCAGCATCACTTTTATTAGGAAGAATAAATTAGAGAATAAATACTCACAAGCGTTCTGGATTATGTATCCCCTTTTAAAATCTGTTGAAATTTTGCATTTTTTCATGAAAAAATACACTGTGTGAGTGTATTTTATGTCAGTTATACTTCAAAACTGTTAAAGTAATTATTATGACTGAAATTATTATGCAATTTACTTTTGACCTCTGTAAGAAAATGTAGTTTTGGTGCTAAATCTTTCCTAAGCATAAATTTGTTGAAATGTAGCCAGTTTAAGTAAAATCACTAAACACATTTCTCAACTATACAAAATAATATTTACCATATTGTTATGTGAGTTTAACTTGATTTATAAATATTAAGGTAGGCCAGGTGTGGTGGCTCATGCCTGTAATACCAACATTTTGGGAGGCTGAGGTGGGCGGATCGCTTGAGGTCAGGAGTTGAAGACCAGCCTGGCCAACATGGTGAAACCCCATCTCTACTAAAAATACAAAAATTAGCTGTGTGTGTTGGCGGGTGCTGTAATCTCAGCTACTCAGGAGGCTGAAGTACAAGAATCACTTGAACCTGGAAGGTGGACGTTGTAGTGAGCTGAGATTGTCCACTGCACTCCAGCCTGGGTGTTAGAGCTCAGAAAATAAATAAAGCTAAATAAATATGTAAATTAAAAGTAAATTAATTTAGTTTTTCTACTCTAATGAAATAATGTTTAGCAACAAATCTTGAATAACTTAAGTTCAATCTGATATCACACAAGAAGGTCTTCCAAATGCATATGCAAAGAAAAAAATGAAAATATTAATGTGATTGGAAAGAAAACTAACTTGTGGTGAAAAGTTTATAAATTAAACAACAAAAGGTAACATAAAGAGGAGAAAAAGTTAACAATGGGAAGAAAATGGCTTGTAAGTGAACCATACCTGATAAACCAGATAAATCTTACCCACTGGCTGCAAATCAGTTACAGAACTCTTAAAAATGGAAGTGACCAAAACATATAAAAAGACCAAAAATTATAAATTTCTGCAAAACTCGTCAGAGTATGCTTAACCTCATTATTATAAAGATGGTAAGTGTCTTCCTTTGCCTCCACAGTTGATGGATTTTGAAAAGACACACATATTGAGAAAAATGGGTAGAGGATAACCTTTTACACACTTCTAGTGGATGTGAGGACACACAACATTTCTAGAAAAAATTTTAAAACACAGCTTATTATTTTTTATTAAAGTTTGTCTGTGAAGAGACATATACTTCTGTAGATCAGACAACTAAAGATACCCAAAATATTGTGGTCCAGACAAAATAGAAATATACGCACATACTAGTCTGGAGATATGCAAAAGTCACACAGGCATTAAGTTCCAATTTATGCAATCATTAAGTGAACAGTATTTCTGGAGTTCTAATGAGGGAAAAGAAGTCAGGCTGGTGGGAGCAAGGGAAAGCAAAATGAGAAAGCAAATAAGCCACAAGTCTGCTTTCTTCATGGTTCAGGACACATAGTCCTCCTGCACAAATAGCTCACAGTCTTCCTGTGCCTGACTGTCACTAGATACCTGCAAGTTAGCTCACTGCAACGTTGGTATAACCACTACTACACAAAACTCTCTTCGATACACAGCATGAACACCATCCTACAAAATCTCTTGGAAGCCTTTGTTTCTGCAAGTGAGCTTCTGGTGACTTGCCCATTGTCTCCATGGCAATGTATTTTTCTACTTTCTCTAATATATCTGTCTTTCTTTACCTACAACTCCCTTGGCAAATTTTTTTTTTACCTCCCACACCACCAGCCATCATTCTCCCATGACAAGATTCCTTTCATTTTATTTCTCTGCCATCATTTCCAAGAGTATTGTCGTTTGTATGAACAAACCTAGTTTGTCACCATGCCTTTGCAACAGAAAGAGGAAGGGGATAGAAGATCAAGTGCATGTTTTAAGGCCAAGATATAGTAAAGTCAATGATCATTTCCACTTACATCCCATTGTTACAAACTGTGCCACATAACCATAGCTATTGGTAGTTAACACTGGCCAGTGAGTCCTCCAACTGGCTAATTAGAATAACTTTTATTATTAGCTCGATTAGTGGTAGTTTATTCACTTTCTTTTTTTTTTATTTCAGTAGGTTTTTGGGGAGCAGGTGGTGTTTGGTTACATGAATAAGTTATTTAGCAGTGATTTCTGAGGTTTTGCTGCACCTATTACCCAATTAGTATACACTGTACCCAGTGGTGTAGTCTTTTATTCCTTACTCCCCTCCTCCCCACTTTCCCTGAGTCCCCAAGTCCATTATATTATTCTTATGCCTTAAGCTTTCCATCCTTATAGCTTAACTCTCATTTATGAGTGAGAGCATATGATGTTTGGTTTTCCATTCCTGAATTGTATGTGTGTCTGTATCTATATATGCACCACATTTTCTTTATCCACTTATTGATTGATGGGCATTTGGGCTGGTTCCATATTTTTGCAATTGCAAATTGTGCTGCTGTACACATGACTGTGTGAGTATCTTTTTTTGTAAAATGACTTATTTTCCTCTGGGTAGATACCTAGCAGTGGGATTGCTGGATCAAATGGTAGATCTACTTTTAGTTCTTTAAGGAATCTCCACATTATTTTCCATAGTGATTATAATAGTTTACATTCCCACCAGCAGTGTAAAAGTGTTCCCTTTTCATAGCATGCATGCCAACATCTTTTTTTTTTTTTAATTATGTCCACTGTTGCAGGAGTAAGGTGGTATCACATTGTGGTTTTGATTTGCATTTCCCTGATGATTAGTGATGTAGAGCATATTTCCATATGTTTGTTGGCCATTTGTATATCTTTTTAGAATTGCCTATTCATGTCCTCTGCCCACTTTTTGATGAGAGTGTTTTGTTTTCTTTCTTTTTTTTTTTTTTTTATTATACTTTAAGTTCTAGGGTACATGTGCATAGCGTGCAGGTTTGTTACATATGTATACTTGTGCCATTGTTGTGTGCTGCAACCCATCAACTCATTCAGCACCCCATCAATTCATCATTTATATCAGTAATAACTCCCAATGCATCCCTCCCCCCTCCCCCCTCCCCATGACTAGGCCCGGTGTGTGATGTTCCCGCTTCCCGAGTCCAGTGATCTCATTGTTCAGTTTCCCACCGTATGAGTGGAACATGCGGTGTTTGGTTTTCTGCTCTTGTGATAGTTTGCTAAGAATGATGGTTTTCCACCTGCATCCATGTCCCTACAAAGGACGCAAACTTACCTTTTTTTATGGCTGCATAGTATTCCCATGGTGTTGTATAGTGGTCCAAGCGTTCGTCCGGGTAGGTGCGTGAGGACCCGGTTGGTCGCTTGTGCCCACATTTTTTTAATTCCAGTTCTGTCACAGATGGACATTTGGGGTTGATCCAAGTCTTTGCTATTGTGAATAGTGCCGCAATAAACATGAGCGCTGTGCATGTGTCTTTATTAGCAGCATGATTTCCTATAATCCTTTGGGTATATAACCCAGTAGTGGATGACTGGGTCATATAGTACATCAGTTCTAGATCCTTGAGGAATTGCCATACTGTTTTCCATAATGGTTGAACTAGTTTACAATCCCACAAGCAATGGCAGCAAAAGCCAAAATGGACAAATGGGATCTAATTAAACTAAAGAGCTTCTGCACAGCAAAAGAAACTACCATCAGAGTGAACAGGCAACCTACAGAATGGGAGACAATTTTTGCAATCTACTCATCTGACAAAGGGCTAATATCCAGAGTCTACAAAGAATTCAAACAAATATACAAGAAAAAACAAACAACCCCATCAAAAAGTGGGCAAAGGATGTGAACAGACATTTCTCAAAAGAGGACATTCATACAGCCAACAGACACATGAAAAAATGCTCATCATCACTCGCCATCAGAGAAATGCAAAGCAAAACCACAATGAGATACCATCTCACACCAGTTAGAATGGCAATCATTAAAAAGTCAGGAAACAACAGGTGCTGGAGAGGATGTGGAGAAATAGGAACACTTTTACACTGTTGGTGGGATTGAGAGTGTTTGTTTTCATCTGGTTGATTTGTTTGAGTTCTTTGTAGATTCTGGATATCAGTCCTTTGGTGGATGTATAAATGAGTTCAGCAAAGTTTTAGTATACAAAATTAATGTACACAAACCAGTAGCTCTGCTGTATGCCAACAGCGACCAAGCTGAGAATCAAATCAAGAACTCAACCCATTTTACAATAGCTGCCAAAATAAAATAAAATACTTGGGAATATACCTAACTGTGGAGGTAAAAGATTCCTATAAGAAAAACTGCAAAGCACTGTGGAAGAAAATTATGGATGACACAAACAAACGGATACACATCCCATGCTCATGGATGGGTAGAATCAACATGGTGAAAAGAACCATACTTCCAAAAACAATCTACAAACTCAGTGCAGTTTTCATTCAAATACCACCATCATTCATCACAGCACAGAACCGTTGCAATCTTTCATCCCTGAGGCTAATCTGCCACCAAATATATTCCAGTGGCCCAACATCCCCAACTCAAGCCATAAGCAGCTGTTGGACATCCTTCTCCCAGGGGAGCAATGCAGAGGTAGCACCTCACCACCTACTCCTCCCCCTACTTCTTGAGCTGGAGCTTAAGCAGTACCCTGCTATCTGGGAAAACAGTACCTTAGCCACTTAGTCATGCCTTCTCAGTGACTGAATTGAAGTAGCACCCTGCATTCCAGAGAAATAGTGCTTAGGCCGACTGGAACAATCATGTGCCCAGCCCTAAGCTGAAGTGGCATATTGTGCCCTGAGAAATGGGTGTCTTGGCTGAGTGAAGCCAATGCTATCCCAGGGCTGAGCTGACATAGTACTGTGTGTCCCAGGGAAACAGAACAGTGACTGAGCTGAGACAACCCATCCTACGGGCCAAACACTGCTTTCCAGGAGCTAGATTCCCACCCTAAAGTCTGTACTATTGAGACATCCCTCCCCCTGGGGTGTAGTCATTGCTGTACTGTTTCCTACCACCCAACCAGGTCCCAAATGACAGCATCATTCTGAGGTGCTTGCTACCACTGTTATATCTGGAGTAACAGAGTCTGAGACACTACTGAGCTCTACCATCCCAGGGCCTACATTCACTACATGGTGCCTTATCTCCTGAAAGCAAAGTTGCCACTGAGCCCTATTAGCTCAGGTTCCTGAACTGAAGCCATACCCTGTTTCCTGGGTCCAAACCTCCAGAGCACCCCTTCTTCTCTGGAGTTGGATCAGTGCTATGTCCAGCCCCCAGGAATAAAATAACAGTGACAACCTGGCGCTCTGGGTCTGAATTGCTAAAAAATGCTTCAGAGTTACAGATCCTGGCTCTATAGGCAACCTACAGCCATCCATGCCACAGAGAGGAAACCTGCATGACCAGACCCATGTGCCACAATGGGTTCACAAGACCTTGAGCCTAGGATTATGTTCCCACATTCACTCTGAGTATCTGCACCTGGAAACCAGCACCATCACTTCTTTTACAATAGCTACCAAAAAAAAAAAAAAAAAAAAAAAAAGGGAATATACTTAGGAATGTGAAGTATACTTAGGAATATGAAGGCTGTGTCAGACCTGACACCAAATGGGAAGCCTCAGTTAAGTCTTTCCATTATGGGAGGTAATGAGAATAGGAGGATCCTAAGAATTCTTGATGCATAAGACATTAACCTATTAGCCATCACCACTGCCTGAAACTTCAGCAGTCTTTGCCACTGAGGTGCTCACGGTTATTACTGACATTGAGCATAGCTGAGTAAGCTACATGGACACCACCCCTGCACCTACCCAGAAATAGTCACCACACCATTCCCAAGTGGCACACTAAAGCCCAAATGCTGGTTAAAGTCTTTCCTTATGAAAGTTCCTCCTGAAAGTTTAAACGAAGTGATTGTTCACTAGAGGAACGTATATCAACACAGGAATACAAAAAACATTATTTTTTAAAAGCAAGAAAATACACCACCACCAAAGGAAAATAATAACTCTTTAGTAACACATAGTAACACACCAATGAAAAGGAGTTCAACAAATCACTGTAAAATGAATTCAAAAATAATTTCTTAAGGAAACGTAATGAATGACAAAGAAAACAAATAGACAATACATTGAAATATTCAGCTAAGAGGTAGAAATACTAAAAAAGAATCAAACAGAAATCCTGCAACTGAATAGTTAAATGAATTAAATTAAAAATACAATAGAGAGTTTCACCAGCAGACTTGATAAAGTAAAAAAAAAGAATCTCTGGCCAGCACAATGGCTCATGCCTGTAATCCCAGCACTTTGGGAGGCCGAGGCAGGTGGATTGCCTGAGGTCAGGAGTTCGAGACCAGACTGGCCAACATGGTGAAACCCGGTTTCTACTAAAAATACCAAAAAATTATCTGGGCATGGTGGCATGCACCTGTAATCCCAGCTACTCAAGAAGCTGAGGCAGGGGAATTGCTTGAACCAGGGAGTTGGGTGGAGGTTCCAGTGAGCCAAGATCGTGCCACTGCACTCCAGCCTCGGTGACAGAGTGAGACTTTGTCTCAAAAAAAAAAAAAATCTCTGACATGAAGATAGGTCATTTATAATACCCAGTTAGAAAAAAATATATAGAAATAAGAATGACAAAAAAAAAATAGAAATAAGAATGACAAAAAAATGAAGAAAGCCTACAAGACTTTTAGAATAGTGTTAAGTGAACAGATGTTCATATTATGGGAGATCCAGAAAGAAAAGAGAAAAAAGTCATGGGAAACATATTTACTAAAAGAATAGCCCAAAACTCCCCCAATCCAACAAGAGACATGAATGTCCAGATCCAGGAACCACAAAGTCCCCATATAGATTTAACCCAAAGGGAGGATGCCCTTACAGGGGCCTGAGGCACATTATAGTCAAATTGTCAAAAGTCAGTTACAAAGAGATAAGTCTAGAAATAGTCAAAGTGTCATCACATATAGGAGAATCACTATTAGACTAACAGCAGATTTTTCCACAGAAACTTTGCAGGCAAGGAGAGAATGGGATGATATACTCAAGGTACTGATAGGAAAAAACCAAAAAGATCCAGCCAGGATTACTATTGCTAGCAAATCTATCCTCAGAAATGAGAGAAAAACTGAGAATTTACAAGGAAAGCAAAACTATGGGAATTTATCACCATGACTCAACTGGCCTTACAATAAATTCTCAAATGATTTTTACATCTGGAAACAACAGGATGACAATCACTAACATAAAATCATGCAAAGTATAAAATTGAATGGTACAAAGGAGAAAGAGAAAATAATTAAACCTTAGCATTACAGAAAACCACCAAACCACATTTATAAAAAAAAAAAAAGAGAGATGAAAAAAGAAAGGATATGCGAAACAATCATACAACAATTGGCTGGGCATGGTTGCTCACACCTGTAATCCCAACACTTTGGGAGGCTGAGGTGGGTGGATCACCTTAGGCCAGGAGTTCAAGACCAGCCTGACCAATATAGTGGAACGCTGTCTCTACTAAAAGTACAAAAATTAGCCTTGTGTGGTGGCAGGCACCTGTAGTCCCAGCTACTCAGGAGGGTGAGACAAGAGAATTGCTCAAACCCGGGACTAGGAGGTTGCAGTGAGCCCAGATCATGCTGCTGCATCCCAGCCTAGTGACAAAGCAAGACTCCAGCTCAAAAATAAAAATTAAAAAAAATGACTGCAGTAAATCCTCACCAATGAATAATTACCTTTAATGTAAATGGATTAAATTCTCCATATAAAGGATGTAGAATAAATAAGTAGATTTAAAAACATGAACCAATTCATATTCTGCTTTCTAGAAACTCACCTTACCTGCAAGGAGACATGCAGACTGAAAATAAAGGTATGGTAAAAGATACCCATGCAAACGAAAACCAAAAGTGAGTAGGAATAGCTATACCTATATCAGATACAATTAACTTTGAGTCAAAAAATTGTGAAAAAAGAATGTCATTAAAAATGACAAAGAGACCAATTTGAGAGAAGATGTAACAATGACAAATATATACACACTACAAGGCTACAGTAACCAAAACAGCATGGCACTGGTACAAAAGCAGACACATAGACCAATGGAACACAATAGAGAACTCAGAAAGAAGAGAGTACATCTGCAACTGTCTGATGTTTGACAAATGTGACAAAAACAGGCAATGGGAAAAAGATTCCCTATTTAATAAATGGCGTTGAGAAAAGTGGCGATTCATATGCAGAACATTGAAACTGGACCCCTTCCTTTACACCATATACAAAAATTAACTCAAGATGGATTAAAGACTTAAATGCAAAAATCCAAAACTATAAAAACCCTAGTAGAAAATCTAGGCAATACCATTCAGGACATAGGCACAGGCAAAGGTTTCATGATGAAAACATCAAACGCAATTGCAACGAAAGCAAAAAATTGACAGATGGGATCTAAGTAAACTAAAGAGCTTCTGCACAGGAAAAGAAACTAGCATCAGTGAACAGGCAGCCTACAGAATGGGAGAAACTATTTGCAATCTGTCCATCGGACAAAGGTCTAACATCCAGAATCTATAAGGAACTTAAATTTTCAAGAAAAAACAACCCCATTATTTATAATAATAGTGGGCAAAGGACATGAACCGACACTTATCAAAAGAAAACATTTATGTGGCCAACAAACATATAAAAAAAGCTCAACCTCACTGATAGAGAAATGCAAATGAAAACCACAATGAGCGAGAATGGCAATTATTAAAAAGCCAAGGAACAATAGATGCTGGCAAGGCTGTGGAAAAGTAGAAACACTTTTACACCATTGGTTGGAACGTAGATTAGTTCAGCCATTGTGGAAAACAGTGTGGTGATTCCTCAAAGACCTAGAACCAGAAATACCGTTTAACCCAATAATCCCGTTACTGGGCATATATCCAAAGATATAGAAATCATTCTGTTATAAAGATACATGCATGCGTATGTTAATTGTGGCACTCTTTTCTAGAAAATATAAATCATAGTCCAAAGAGAACATCAGAGAATGTCACCCTGTTTTATGTCCCATCGACCCTGTTTCAACTATTCTTAACGGAACAGCAGATCAGTAGCTTGAACAGGGTTTAAAATAAAATGTAAGTATTTTCTCTTCCTCTTCAGCTTCTCTGCCTCCTCCTCCTTCTCTCTTTCAAAACTGCCTGTATATGTGTGAATGTAATTCTAATAAAGAAAATAAAATGGGCTCCCATGTTTAACATACATATTAAGAGAGATGCACTCCCCCAAATCTGCCTTTATAATCTTTTTTTGTGTTTATAGACATGACTTAAAAAAGAGTCCCTTGGCATATATTATGCTTCTTTTTAAATTTGTTGTTCTGCCCCTCCCTGGATACTGTAGATACTTCATAACAGTTCTCAATCCCTCCCTCCTAACCCTTATAGCATGGTTGTCATTCATCTCCTTTATTCCTATGGTATAATCATCTAGTACATTGTTGCTATTATTTTGAACAAATGTTTATTAGGTCAACTAAGAATAAGAAAAATAACATTTTATTACTTCTCAATTTATTTGAGAAAATTTCTATTTTTTAATGTCTGAAGAATAATTTTGTTTAACACAGAATTCAAGATGGGTGGTATTTTTCTTTCAATACTTCAAATACTTTGCTTTCTATTCTTGTTTGCATGGTTTCTGATGATCATATCAGTGTTAATCAATCTCGTTGTTCCTTTATAGAGAAGGTGCATTTTCTCTTTTACAAATTTTTTCTTCCTTTTGACTTTCTTCAATTTACCAGGTGACTTCAATTCTTTAATGAAACTGAAAAAAATCATTGATTTTCATTTTGTTTAGATCCTTCCTCGTTAGGATGGAAACAATGACTTTCAAGCAGTTCATGAATCAGATAAAAGCCTCTTTGTCTACATTATTAAGTTTTTTTTAAAAAAACTATTCGTTAAAAATTAGTGAATGTTAACATGGAGCAACAATGCTCTGGTAAATAACATTTGATTTACCATTATATCATTAAGACTTTCCTGTAAGCATAGTAATTTGACATACCCTAAACATTTACATATTATTTTTTAATGTTCAGGTCTCTTTTATATCAAGAAGTAATAGTAATTTAAAAATTACAGTTTTGCTTTATGCAAATCTACTGTCACATAAACCTTATACATTACATGCTGTGGCTTTAGAGAATAATTTGACAAATGCTCTGATTCTCACCCTGGCCTTACCTCTCAGTCTCGCTGAGCTGCTCGATGGCCCTAAACCAGGCTCCACGGTGCTGCTTGGGCTGGAGTTGTAATTATTTGCAGCCAGCTGGGGCAACTGGACCTCCTTGGTTACTTTGAATTCCTGGGGCCAGAGAAGACAGGGTGGTGACAGGGCCTGAGCAGGGATGCTGGAGGGGCCATAGGGGGGTGTTGGATGGGGTAGGGGACAGTGTCTAGGTTTGTGTTCATAGGGGACCCCTTCTTCTCTCCACTCTTATCTAGGACCCGTATGTTCTTAGAGGTGCTCCAAAGTCCCTCCTTCAGGAAGGCATCCTTGATTACACGTCATTATACATTCTTCCAAACTGGTAGAAAATATAACACCAACCATGAATCCTAATATGTACTATGGACTGTGGGTAATGATGTGTCAATCCAGGGTCATCAATTGTAACAGTGTCCCTCTCTGGTGGGGGATGTTGATAGCTGGGGAGGCTGGGTGGGTGGGGACTTAGGGGTACGAGGGAACTCTCTCTACTCTCCACTCAATTCTCCTTGATTTCCCTGTGAACCTAAAAACAACTCTTAAAAAAGTATATTTTAATAATTCTATGACTATCACATGGCCGGTCTTGTTCAAGAGCCCTATGCAGCTGGGCCCCTTCAGAGTTAAACTCCTGTTTGTCAGCAGAGACTCCTCGCCCTGGGTTTACGATCTGCGGTGCATCCTAGCTCCAGTTTGGCCTTATTATTTCATCTCTACACTTTAAAAAAAATAACCACTGGGTGTTGTAATCCATTTCTAAGGCATTAATGATTAGATCTGTGCATAAACCCAGGATTTCATCTCCATTCAGAATTACATATTGAACTGCCTTGGTGATTTGCTGACTTGGTTGTTTCATAAACTTTACATATTAAAAACAATCCAACCCCCAAATTTTGGTCTTCCTCTCCCTCACTTGCTTGTGACCCAGATTTACTGTCTCTTAATAAATTGCAATATTGGTTTTGTTGTTGTTATTGTTTTGAGATAGGGTCACACTCTCTTGAGGAGGCTGGAATGCAGGGGTGCAATCATGGCTCACTATAGCTGCCAACTTGTGGGCTCAAACAATCCTCCTGCCTTGGCCTCCCAAAGTGCTGGGATTGCATGTATAAGTCACCAGTGACAACCCTACTGTACCCTGGGAGCCCCGGGAGTAGCAACAATGATAGCAAACCGTGTCCCGAAAAGGGCTTAACATGGGAGAGGTGGTCGGGATGGGTAGACACCTGGAGACAGAGGCACCTGAGGGACAGGAAGGCAGAGGGGGGACTTCAGCACCCAGAGGCGGTCTCTCCCGCACCTGGGCTTCACTCCTCATCACCCTTGGGGACCAGGTATCCTGGTGGGACCCTGCAGATGAGACAGGAAGGGGGAGAACATGAGGCCCTGGGCAGCCAGGCTCCACTCTTCCCCCTTCTGTGCTACACACACACATACACACACTGCACACATGCACACACACACTGTGGACACTGCACACACACACGTACACACACTGCACACACACACGGCATACACACACACAGCTGCAGAGGTCCCATTGTGAAAATGCAAAGGAGTCTGTACCTTTGGGGAAGAGCCACTGACCCACACCCCCACCTGGTGGTCCAGGTTAGCCTCTGGCCCAGCAGAAAAACCAGCAAGTCCCACCTCCAGTGTCCATTCTGATTGGTCAGTAAACGTGACCACCCCTGGTGAGAGCATGTGCACCAAACCCCAGGAACAACATACCCGTGACACCACACACTCATACACCCATGTGCTCATGCACACCCCCCATGCGCACCCCAGGGACAGCGCAGACACCGAGCTCTCCCTGCCTGCCCCACCTGCCATCGCCCGTTTTCTACCACAGGGCCCAGGGACTGCCTCCCAACGTTCTAGGGCCCACCTCACTCAGCTGCTTGTCAAGTGATCCAGGATGTCCGTTCTCCCCAGAGGGACCCAGGGGATGCTTAGAAAGAGAGGATTTGGGTTGGGAGCATGTTTAGCCTCCAGCCAAGGGACCCCTCAAGAGTGGGGCACAGAAGAGATGTAAGGGGCTGAAGGCTGGGGCTCAGTGGGAGTGATGGGATCACTGGTCACTCACAAGGTGTCCTGGTTAGCCATCGTTGCCATGGTCACCCTTAGTACTGTCCTGGCCCTGCAGGGCTGAAGCAAGGCCACAGGTGGCCCAAACCTGGCTGGCATCACCCTAAAACTGCCAACCCTCCCATCCCCCTGCATGTGGTTCACATCCCCAGCTTCCCAGCACCCAAGCCCCTCAGCCATGTGGAGGCCTCCCATAGAAGCTCCACCCTCTTTAACCCTCTCTTCTGTAAGAATCACCAGAGTCACCTTCTCCAGGGGGGCCGGGGTCTCCAGGAAAACTGATGGGACCTTGATCCAGAGTGAGAACAAGGGCCCCTCAGCCAAGTAGCACAGACTCCTGCAGGCACAGGCTACCTTCTCCTTCTCTAGAAGCAGTTCCCACTGCCTCCCTAGGAAGAGGGTGTCTGTGCCCTCTCCCCACCTCCTGCACTCATTGCATGCTATGCAATGCTTTAGAGGATTAGCCACAGGGCCTCTCACTTTCTCTCTGGATCCTTGACCCCATGCATCCTCCTAGGAGACCCCATTCCCAGAGCCTCCCTCCCAGGCATCCTCCCACCCTAGGGCTCCCCACACTCTAAGATCCTCACTCACAGAAATCCATATTCCCAGGGCTGTCATTCACAGGGCCTGAGAGGACTCAACCTCCACCCCCCTCAAATCACACGGTTCCCTCTGGGGCCATCATCTGGCCTGAGGAGTCATTTAGGCCCTGATGGTCCTGGCTGCCCCAACTCTGCTTTCTCCCCAATCTCCCCAAATGAATGCTGCAGAATAAGTGGAGGGCACAGATCATCTGGGGGTCTTAAAGATGCAGCCACTGCTTCCAGAACACCTTCAATCACCCGCTACTGCCCTCAGGGACAATGGAACACACATAGAAAGTCTAGCCTATAAGGGGACTCACCTGGTCCCCTTTCCTTCAAGGAAAGGGTGGAAGAGCTCACTCAGAGAGGATGGCCAGAAGCAGAGACTCCTGGCTATGGAGGACCTCCTGCTGAAAGAGGTCACAGGAAAAGTGGGGCGGGAGGCAGCTGAAGGGGGTACAGGGGATTGGGAAGTAGGTTAGCTGTCACCCACCTTGACATCTGGCTCACCCTGGATCCCTGGAGATCCTGACTCTCCTGACTCCCCCTGCAATGGGGTTAAGGTAAAAAACCTCTCCCCCACCTCAAAAAATCTTGGTATTCCCCACATCTCATTCTCTTTCCTCTCCCCAACCACAATTGGCAGAAATCCAACTTTCATCCCTCACTGGAAATATTTGTCCATTCACCCCCTTTCCGGTGATAGTCTCTCCAGGGGGACACGGGTTTCAATGCCTCCCAGGGCACCTTGTGGGCCCTGGAGGAGGAGCAGAAATAGGGGTCACTGCTTGGGGAGGTGGGTCTGTCTCTGGGGCAGAAGCCCTGATGTGTGCTCCAAGGTCACCACAGTGAGACCGTGGAGGCCTTCTAGAGGAAGGGGCTTCTCTTGGCTCCCGAGACAAGACTAGAGTTTATGGCCTGGGGAAAGGGAGGCACAGGACCAGACACGTTAATCGGGAAGATCCTAGGGACAAAGGTGGGCTGAGTTAGTAGAATGGGGGCGGGGACTGGGCTGCCTGCTGTGGTGAGAAGGGAGCTGGCTCACCCAGGCTCCCTGTGTGCATGGAGAGAGAGGATGCTCATGCCACATGCACCCTCTCTCTAGGGGTGCCATGGAGGGCATCACCCCCAATGTTCCCTATGGGGAAAACAGAGAATGGGAGGAGTTACTCCCCAGCTGTCCCCAAGGTCGGGGTTGAGGGACAGCTGGGGCTCAGTGGGCAGGGGCAGAAGGAAACCTGCAGAGACCACTCACCTTAGCTCCAGACTTCCCAGTGGCACCTCGGGGACCCTGCTGATGCCATGAACCCTAGAGAGGGGAGTGGAGTTGTCAGAAAATCCCAAACTCCTTTGGACCTTGAGTCCCCCGTTATCTCTCCCTTGAACTTACCGTGAGGTCCCGTTCTCCCAGAGACCTCGACTTCCTTGACAGGCCCTGGTGGGGATGGAGTGGACATTCCCCGGGGTGTGACTCCCCACAGAGCCCCCCACACCCCTTCAGCCTTTCCCTCCACATCCTCTCCCTACCCCCAGCTTCCCCAGGTTCTCTTCTCTTCACTGACTCCAGGAAAGCCAGGAAATCCCAGGAGACCCTGGTGAGGATGGAGAAGCAGGGTAATTGAGAAGTTATGAGAGGTTGGCTTGAGAAGAGTCAGAGGGGGCCAGCAGAGGCCACAGAGGCAGTGGCTTGGAGGCCTGGATTCTGCCAAGAAGAATGAGGTGGCCTGGGACAAACCCCTGCTGCTCTCGGTCTCTCTCCTCATCTGTAGTTTGGGGACCAACTAAACACTCTTCAGGGTCCCCCCACTGTTCTACTAGTTTGTGCTTCCTGGAATCGGAAGTCAGGGAAGTGAAAAGGAGGAGCTCACACCCAGTGTCACCTCGAGTTGCTGGCTTCCAGGTTAGGCAGGCAGACCAGGAACACCCAGCTAGCCCTGTGGAGGGACATGGACCAGTTAGGAGAGACAGGAGGCCCAGGTGCCACTCCACTCTGGAGACCCCCGACCCTCACATGTGAGGGCCATGCCCCATCCCCCATTGCACTCCACACACACCAGCTCCTAGCTCCTTGTCTCCTGCCCCACAGCCACCTTTTGCAGTCTCTCCTTCCAGAGAGTGAATTTTCCCCAACTGTACTGCTGGGATCCTGTGCCTGCAGCTCCCTCAAGACCTTCAGGGTCACTGTGATCCAGCTGCAGCCCTCCTGCCGACCTCAGCACCATCTGTCCCAGCACCCACTTCTACTCCACCAAGACCAGTCCCCCTGCAGGTCCCCTGCCCTTTGCCCACGGGGCACATCACCCCAACTCCCCCAGGTGTCTCCTTCCTCCTGATGCTCCAGGGCTCCTCCTGCCCAGGCAGCTGTGGAGCTGGGGTTGGGAGCAGCGATTCTGCAGCTAGACTGCCCTGGCTCAGCCCCTGGCCTGCCTGTCACCGCTCGTGTGGTGACCAAGCCTCCCTGTGCCACTGCAGAGTCTCACCTGCAAAACAGGATTGTCCACACATGCCTCACAGGATGGACAGGACATGTCAGCACAGTGCAAGTCTCACTGCTGTTCGACACCCCCTTCTCAAATTGCCACTGCTCTGTCTAGGCATGTTCATTTTGCCTGCAACCTGCAGCCACTCTGTGCCTTATCTCCAATCAAGTCTTCACTACAGTAGTTTTTCCTTGACTTCTTCTATACCCCACTTAACCCATCAGCAGCCAGAAGGTGCCATATACAGAGAGAGGAGCATAATTAATGCATGGCCATCTTCAATAGACTGGCTAATGTCAGCTGCGGGCATCCCCATTCCTGCCCTGACCCTCGTGCCCACATTCCTTGATGGTCCAGGCACAGATCTCTCCTCCCATCATCCTCTTGCCTATGATCCCTGGGGGATCCAGGGTCTCCAGTGGATTCATCATATTTCTTTTGCCACTTGGGACCATCCTCTCCTGTGGAACCAGGGCTCCAGCCTCGCCCTGAGTGAGTGGGAGGGAGAAGTGAGTGTGGAGGACTGGGGATGAGGTCTGGGCCCAGAGGAGAAAAAGGCACCAGTGAGGCTGAGTGGGGCTGGCAGATCCCAGGAGCTGTTGCAGGAGAGGGAGCCTGTGGGGTATAGAGGGTGTAGTGATCCAGGGCCAGCCTGATGCAAACCCTGGGGTTGCCATCCTGCAGGGACCAGGATCCCAAGGATGCACAACAGTGGAATTGAGGAGCCTGGGGCCTCCAGGGAATGGACTGGTGCTTGGGGGCTCCAGAGTGGAGCATTATTAGGACATGGAGTTGGGGCCAGTATGGGGTCTCCAGGTAACCTGACACTTTTCATGTCTATGTCACCTTTGAACCTCAGAAAGCTGTCCTCCCCTGAGAAAGGTGGAGGTGAGAGGACCCCACAGATGATAGAGTGCTGAGGGCTCTAATGGGAGATTCTGAGAACATGAGTGGAAGGGTGGACTCAGGAGCTGAAGGGCAGTCAGGGACAGGCTGAGGAGCCACGATGGCAGGAGTGAGGTGCTGGGAAGTGGTGCTCACCTTTGCACTCTTATGGCCCTTCAGACCCTGCACCCTGGAATTAGAGGAGGACAGAGTGGCCAGTGGCTCCAGGTGGGTTGGAAGGAGCAAGCTCCTGAGACCCCATCTCACTCCCTTCAACACAGTCCTTTATCCCCAGCCTGTAGTCACTTACCTTGACACCTTGAGGTCCTGGGTATTCTAGAGGGCCCTGAGGTCCAGGTGGACCCTGGAGGAAAGATAGGTTTATAAAGGGGCCTCAGGATGTCACAGCGGGGGCCTTGGAATGAGAGAAATGGATGTCACAATGCTGGAGTCTGGGTAGGGCTCCAGGGCACAGGAGTTTTGAATACTGTCACAGCCATGTAAAGGATGGAACAAGGAAATCCCAAGGACTCTGATGCTCCAGAATTTGGGAGACTCCTTCAGGGGGCAAAGGACATGTCAGATCTCACATGGCTTGCTTTGGCTCCAGGGGGACCTTCCTTCCTGGGGTGACCCTACGGCTAAGGAATAGAGAATGTCACCACTGGCCCCTGACACCTCTGCACCACTCCCTATGAGGCAGGATAGGGAGTCCTCCAGGAAGCAACCATGTTTTTGGGATGCAGTGACCGTGGTGACAGCCCACACAATAAGCCTCAGCATTTGCTGTGATTGAGCTCACTCAAGTAAAGCTATCTTCACTAGGGACTTTCTCTTTTAGAGAGCATGCGCATATGATTTACCTTAAGCAGGTAAATCATTGCTCATTGTGATAGTAAAAACATACTCCCAGGTGGAGATTGAAGATGCTAATGAGACATGTGACATATGAACAAGCGTGTCCAGCTACTGGTAGCGCATGTATACCCAGAAGACCACCCAGAACATGCCTGCTAGTAACACGTCTCCCACCTCATTGTGAATAATCATGTAAGACTCCCATAAAGGGAGTTTCCCTAGTGCCCATCTTTGTTGTCTCATCCTTACAAGCAGCCCGCCCTGAATTCCATCTCTCTGAGAGGGTACTGTCTATTCTACACCTAGCCTTCAAAATATTATTTTTTGATTGCAATACATTAGTGCTCCACCCCCTTTGTTGTGTGTCTCTTGTTCAAATTCTTTTAAACTAAGAAGACTAGAACCAAGGTATCATATCAGCTGTCAATACCTACACTTCTTCCAATCCGAATTCCCCATTACACATGAAGTCAATTGACAATGGAGAGGCGCCACCAGTGACTTTTCAGAGCAAGGTCGCTGAAAAAGCTTTGTACTGGAGTGAAGGGCCAAGGGGAGCCGGCTTCAGAAGTGAGGACCCACTCACCTGGGGTCCATCTGAGCCAGGCATGCCAGGGAGCCCTGGTTTACCTCAAGGACCCAGTGGGAAGACGAGGAGGCTCAAGGTCATGAAAAGGGTTACATCTAGTCACGGCTAAAGTCCCAACAGACATTTAAGGTTCTCCAACACCTTCCCTCCAAAACCATTGTCCTCTAAGTCACTTATTCATTACCTTCTCTCCAGGAGGGCCCATGTCGCCCTGAGCCAGGGGAGACCCCACACACAGGGAAGGAGAAGTCACGGGGCCTCCCAGAGGTGTACCACTCTCCTCCAGCCAGCCTCATTCAGAGCATGAGGAGCAAGGGCCTGAGGCCCTTAATTTTCTATCGCTATCCAGGATCTGACCCATCTGTGGAAGCCCAGAAGAAGTCACTAAAGCTGGGAAGTGGGTGGGCAGGACTACTCACCTGTGACACAGGAGTGCCCTGTGGTCCAGGATGCCCTGGCTCTCCCTGGGGTCCCTAGAAACAGGCGCCAAGCCGGAGTCAGAAGGAGATGGTGACAGAATGAACTTAGGTCAGAGAACTAAGTCCCAGTGGGGACAGCCAAGAGGGCAAGAGTGGGAAGGAGGCAGGGGTCAAAATGGTGGCAAACAAGACCCCGACTGGGACCTTGGGGGATAAGAACCAGGGTGAGGTGTCCAGTCCATCACTCACCAAGCTTCCTTCAGGACCATGCAGATCATTCATGCCTCGGATGCCCTGAAAAGATGGAAGTGAACAGCCTGAAGGCAGGTCTGGAGGTACCTGTGGTTCTGAGAAGCCCAGCCATTCTGAAGGGTGGGATGGTCAGACCTCCAATTTATCCCCAAACCAACCAAACACAGCTGGCCCTGCCCCACAGGGCATAGGGCTGCGGATGTGGGCCTGTGGGTTGTTTTGGTTTTCTTGACGATTTTTCTTGGTTGTGCCCAAAGCCCTTGGTGCACTGCACCACTAGTCCTCCCAGGGCATCTGCACTCACCTGCTCTCTATCCTCACCAGGAGACCCAGGAAGGCCCTGGACACCAGTATCACAATGAAAAACGGGGGAACAAGGTAAGAGGGGCCCAAGAGCCCCCACCACAGGCATACACAAATCCTCTTCAATAAGCCAACCAATTACATTCACTGAGCTCCTGCTGAGCCTCCAGCCTCCCTTTCCCACCTACCCTCACTCCAACAGTTGACCCACCCCCAGCACAACGCCCACCTCAGTATGCTCACCCCATATCCCTCCTCCCCAGGAAGCCCAGGGAGTCCATCATAAACCCAGGTCTCCCTAGGAGGAAGAGGGGCAGCCAGAGTGAGGCCCTGGCTACCTTCCACCCCACCCTTCTTTACTGTGTCCTGAGCAGGGTGGGACAGTATCCTTGGGGAGCCTGGGGAACCAGGTCATCTCTAGGTGGTGATGAGCCCAGGTGGGGCTGGGAGCTACAGACCTCAGGGCAGGGCCTGAGCCTCACTCCAGGTTCTCCAGGTGCCCCTCAGGCTCCAGAAGCATCTGCCTGGCCCCAAGAGTACAAGGGAAGTGTCAGAGTAAGCAGGGGTGCAGCCCTCCCTGCCCCTGGTCCTATCTCCCCTCAATGCTCAGCCCACCTATGGGGTACCCACCCTTCATTCAGCCTTGCCAGCAGGGCCTGTGAGGCCCTGAGTTCCTGTGGGGCCCTGGTGAGGGGAAAGATGGGGCTGGAAAATCTCCTTCCTTCCACCCTCTGCCCCACGGTGACCTGCAGTGTTCTGTAACCACAGTGCAGGGCTGCAGGCTGGGCAGCTGTGCAAAATGTGCTTCCAACCTGCTGAATCAAAACAAAGGATTAACTCTGTGAGATAAATACACACATTCTAAAGTCTTTTGACAAATAGCTTGTATGAAGTTTTTTATCAGGGGATATCCTGTTTTTCTCAGTGGGTTTTAAAGGGCTCTGAAATGCCACTTCTGAGGTTCTACAAAAAAAGTGTTAAAAACTGCTGAATCAAAACAAAGATTTAGCTTCATGAGATGAATCCAGAAATCAAAAATCATTTCACTGAAGGTTTTTTTCTAGTTTCTATCACAAGACAATCAGATTTTACTATAGGCTTCAGTTTGCTCAAAAACGTCCCCTCGAAGATTCCAGAAAGAAAGTGTTTCTGACCTGCTGAATCTCAGGAAAGTTTGAACTCTGTGAGATGAAATCAGACGTCAGAAAACATTTGCATACGTAGCCTCTTCATAGTTTTTATCCCAGGACATTCGGTTTTCCAATACAGTCCTAAAAAAAAAAATTTGAAATGTCCCCTCATAGATTGTACAAAACTCTGAGGGGACATTTCAAATGAGGGGACATTTCAAAAGATTGTACAAATCTATGAGGGGATGTTCCAAAGGAGGAGACATTTCAAAAGAGTGTATCCAACCCTGTGAATAAAATCAAAGGTTTAACTCTATATAATAAATACACATCACAAAGCATTTTCACCACATCCCCCAACAAGGAAATGCTTGTTCTCCTACTTCTATCAGAGGGCTACAGGATTCCTGTAGGATGAAAAGCAGGCAGCTGTGGCTGGATTCTGCCTAGTAATCTAGGCTCTGTTTCATTTCATCTGCACATCCTTTCTCATAGTGGAGGGGTCTTCCAATGGGCTGTTGATGAATGGGACTGCCTCTCCCCATGGGTCTGTTGGCTGACAGGGATTTCAGGAAGCAGAAAGGACTTTGGGTAGGCTGAATGGGTTCTAGGTTATGTGTAGTGGTGTGGCTGTGAGGGCTGGGTTTGTTGCACTTTGCAGGACGCTTTTGGGTCCTCTGGCAGGAATCTTTGAACATGGCTAGGACTCCAGCACGAGTCCACTTGTTCTCCCAGGCAAGCCTTGACTTTGCTTTCATGAGGCGTCCACAGTGTTCCTCAACAGCACTCCTGAACACCATTTTCAAAATTGCAGTTGCTACGAATGGCCTCTGAGACACTGCCTCAACCTTATCTGCATCCATGAGAGGCCAGTTCGAGGTGTGAGAAAACTGCTCCACCTTGGACATGCCTTTGTCATGGTTCCTGCCTTTCCCAGAGAGCCCCTGCGAGGCCCAGGATGAAGGGAGACAGTGAGGTCAAGGGCCGGCCATCTTTCTCTGACACCCGACTCTGAGGTCTCAGGTATGAGTCCATCACCCAAAGATCCTTCAACAACTCACCAGAATATATTCCAATCCACATAGGACCTGATACTTGCACACAACCTCTTTCAGGAATGGAGTCAGAAGAGCAGTTTTCAGTGAATACCTCACAGTCTCAAAATGCCTCTTGCTCCAACAGGGACCCTACCATGGAGATGGCATGGAAAGGCCCCAAGGTCGAGACTTTTAGGGTCCCGCAGTGGGTTATTGCAGGCAGCCTTTTTCCTGATACCAGGCCAGCTCTTTCTGTAATGTTTTCCTCTGCATAGGCAGGCTAACAGCTCTGACAGCCGGGCACCTGAGCGTGCCTCGCGAATACGCATGCGCTAGTCTCAGGGTGCTGGGCCTGGTCTGTGAGCTCTGGCTAGCATCACAGTGAATGCTACCGTTGCCTAGCGACAAGTCCCTGTTGCTTGGCGGAGAAGGAGACCTCCCTGGAAGTGCCTCCGGGGTGGACTCTTGCCTGTCTTCTCTGTGGGATCCATGGGATATTCCCATGATCCTAGGGGAGGGCAGACATGAGCCAGCCTGAAGAAATGTCAAGCAGAGCCCCAAGAATAAACAACAAAATCCCTGAAGATCCAAAAAGATCTACAGGAGGCCTCAGGCCTGCCTAGAGGTTGCAGGACTAAGTCTTTTGAGAACTTGCCGCACTGTGATTTCTAGGTACTGCCTGCCTGTGTTCTTCGGGTTGCTCTCTCCCAGGTGGGCTTCCTGCAGAGCCACACAGCCTCAGAAACTGCCAGGCTGTGTGTTTCTGTGGGAGTGTTGCAAGTGTTGGATGTCTGTGTATGTGTGTGGCTTTGTGTGTGTGTGTGTGCGTGCGCTTGTGTGTGTGTGTGTGTGTGTGCCTGCAAGTGGAGTCTGCTTAAAGGAACATGGCTAACACACTGCAGCGCTGCTTGTCTTTGTGTCTCCCAACCTTTTGGTGGCCTGTGTGGCTCTGCTTGGTCTGTGGGGCTCCGTGTTCTTTATTTTTCACTGGATCGTGAATCTGCAGTGAATTGGGAGGCTAGCTGAGACCTACGGGGCCTAAATCACCTCCCCCTGCAAAAAAAAAAAAAAAAAAAAAAAAAAAAAAAAAACACTCTTCTAGAAAGAAGAGGAGCACACAACACCCAAGAGCAGACATCTCCCAGTGTTTCATTGTCCTGCAGCCATCCCAGGGAGAGATACTAGCAGTCCTGACGGTGAGCCCCTTCAATTTACCACGAATTCAGTTCCCAGCTGAGCAGATGCTTCACTACGTGAGGGGGCACACCTTCATCGTCTTTGGATTTCATTCCGAGACAGAAAGTGTGAGCAGAAATAAGGTCAGGTGGGCTGAGGATACAATCTGGTGAGAAGTGGATTGGGTCCCGCACCTGCAGTAGCAAGAAAGGTGAAGACAGATGACACAGAAGGTGCTTCGAACTGCATCCTCACATTCCCTGAATTGCACAACCAGTCCACACCGTGGCCTGGTGTTCAGGTGGGAGTACTTCAACATACAGGGAACATCTGGAGTGCACACCCCCTCCCCAGGCAAGTATGTGAATACTTTGTAGATGGGTGGGAAATGCATGGGAAGCAACCTGGACTTGCAGGTGGGCAGAGGATGGGAAAGGTTCATTTCTATTCATTAATGCCAGAGAATTTAATACTTACGAATTGCCAGTGGTAAAAAAAAAATAAAAATAAATAAATAAATAAAATAAATAAATAAATAAATAAATCATTCATCACTGAAGAAGTGCAGAAAGTTTAAAGAGACAAGAATATGTTATTGGCTTTGGTGCATTTTATGCTTTCCAAAAGGTTTTGCTGTTTT
>NW_016814999.1:6261-8199 GCF_001698545.2 Rhinopithecus bieti | reverse complement strand
AATATTTTGGAGCACTTTGAGGCTTATTGTGACAAAGGAAATATTCTCATATAAAAACTACAAAGATGTTATCTGAGAAACAGCTCTGAGATGTGTTAATTCATCTTACAGAGTTACACTGTTGTTTACATGGAGCAGTTGGTAGCACTGTTATTAGGTAATTTCAAAAGGGATATTTTGGATCTCATTGAAGCCTACAGTCACTAAGGAAATATCCTCAGATAAAAACTAGAAAGAAGCTTTCTGAGAAAGTCCCTTGTGATGTGTGAATTCATCTCACAGAGTTACGTCTTTCTTTTCATAGAGAAGTCTGCTAACACTGTTTTCGTGGAATCTGCAAATGGATATTTGGGAGGACCCTGAGGGCTATAGTGAAAAAAAGTATATGCAGATAAATACTGAAAGAATTTTTCGGAGAAACTGGTTTGTGATGTGTGAATTCATCTCACAGACGTACACTGTTCCTCTCATTAAGCAGTTTGTTAACACTACTTTCTTGGGATCTGCAATGGGATATTTCGGAGTGTGTTGAAGCTTGCCTTGACAAAGGAAATATCCTCATGTAAAACCTAGAAAGAAGCTTTCTGAGAAACCACTTTGAGATAGATTAATTCATCTAACAGAGTTACACTGTTATTTTCATTGAGCAGTTTGCTAAACTGTTTTCTTCGAATCTGAAATCTGATATTTCAGAGTGCATTTAAGCTTATGGTGACAAAGGAAATATCCTCATATAAAAGCTAAAAGAAGCTTTCTGAGAAACCACGTAGTGATGTCCTAGTTCCATACACATAGTTACAGGATTCTTTTCATGGTTCAGTTTGTTAGCACTGTTTTTGGGGAACCTGAGAAAAGATATTTTGGATCGCACAGAAGCCCATGGTGACAAAGATAATATCATCAGATAAAAACTAGAAAGAATCTTTCTTAGAAATTTTTTGTGATGTGTGAATTCCTCTCACAGAGCTACACTTTTCTTTTCATGGAACAGTTTTCTGACACTGTTTTCATGGAATCTGCAAAAGGATATTTCGGAGCTCATTGAGGCCTATAATGAAAAAGTAAATATAAAATGATATAAATGATGACTTGATGGGTGCTGACGAGTTGATGGGTGCAGCACACCAACATGGCACAAGTATACATATGTAACAAACCTGCACGTTATGTACATGTACCCTAGAACTTAAAGTATAATAAAAAAAAAGAAAAAGAAAGAACAGAAAAAAAAAGAAAAAAAAGAAACTAGAAGGAGTCTTTCTGAGAAACTGCTTTGTGATGTGTGAATTCATGTCACAGAGTTACACCATTCATTGCATTGAGCAGTTTCATAACATTGTTTTCATGGAATCTGCTGTGGGACATTTGGGAATGCATTGAAGCCTATGGTGACAAACAGAATATAATCAGATAAAAAACAAATAGAAGCTTCCTGAGAGACTGTTTTGAAAGGTGTAAATTCATCTCACAGAGTTACACTGTTCCTTTCATTGAGGAATTTGCTAAGACTGTTTCCTTGGAATCTGCAATCTGATATTTTGGAGTGCATTGAAGATTATGGTGACAAAGAAAATATCCTCATATGAAAACTAGAAAGAACCTTTCTGAGACACTGCTTTGCATTGTGTTAATTCATCTCGCAGAGATACACGATTCATTTCATTGATAAGTTTGGTAGCAATGCTTTTGTGATGTCTGAGAAGGGATATTTGGGAGTGCATGGAAGCTGATGGTGGAAAAGGAAATATCCCAAAATAAAAACTAGAAAGAAGCTTTCTGTGAGATTTCATTGTGATGGGTGAATTCATCATACAGTGTTATACCTTTATTTTCTTTGAGCTGTTTGGTAGCACTGTTTTTATGGAATCTGCAAAGGGATATTCCTGACCTCCTGGGGGCCTATGGTGAAAAAGTAAATAACTTCAGATAAAAACTGGA
>NW_016814999.1:0-2794 GCF_001698545.2 Rhinopithecus bieti | reverse complement strand
CATGAAAAGAAATGTGTACCTCTGTGAGATTAAATCACACATCTCAAATAACTTTCTCAGAGAGTTTCTTTCTAGTTTTTATCTGAGGGTATTTCCTACGTCACCATTCACTTCAATGCAATTCTAAATATCACCTCTCAGATTCCCCAAAAACAGTGTAAGCAAACTCCTCCATGGAAAGAATCATGTAACTCTGTGAGATGAATTAAAAAATCACAAAGCAGTTTCTCAGAAATCTTCTTTCCAGTTTTTGTCTGAGGTTATTTCCTTTGTCAGAATAGGCTTCAATGTGGTCCAAAATATCCCATTGTGGTTTCAACAAAAACAGTGTTACCAAACTGCTACACAAAAAGAAAGTTGTATCTCTGTTAGGTGAATTCACACATCACAAAGATCTCCCTCAGAAAGCTTCTTTCTAGTTTTTTTCTGAGGATATTTCCTTAGTCACCATAGGCTTCAATGCAATCCAAAATGTCCCTTCTAAGATTCCCAAAAACAGTGCTACCAAACCGATACTTGAAAAGAATCATGAAACTCCATGAGATGAATTAACACATCACAAAGCTGTTTCTCAGAAAACTTCTTTTTGATTCTTATGATTATATTTTCTTTGTCACAATAGACTTCAAAGAGCTCGTTAATATCCTATTGCAGAATCCATGGAAACAGAGTTATCAAACTGCTTAATGAGAATAATGGTCTAACTCTGTGATATGTATTCACACATCACAATGCAGTTTCACAGACAGTTTCTTTCCAGTTTTTATCTGAGGATATTTCCTTTTTCACCATAGGCTTTAATGTGCTCCAAAATGTCTCCTCTCAGATACCACAAAACAGTGATGTCAAACTGCTCAATCAACAAAAGGTTAAACTCTATGAGATGAATACACACATCAAAACCGTTTCTCGGAAAGCTTCTCTCCAGTTTTTATCTGAAGTTATTTCCTTTTCACTGTAGGTCTCTAGGAGCTCCCGAATATCCCCTTTCAGATTCCATAAGAACAGTGCTACTAAACTGCTTCATGTAAAGAATCGTGTAACTGTGAGATGAATTCACAAATCACAAAGCAGTTTTTCAGAACGCTTCTTTCTAGTTTTTGTCTGAGGATATTTTCTTTGTCACCCTAAACTTGAATGTGTTCCAACATATCCCATTGCAGATTCCAAGATAACAGTGTTAGCCAACTGCTCAATGAAAAGAACAGTGTACCTCTGTGAGATGAATTCGCACACCACAGAGCAGTTTCTCAGAAAACTTCTTTTAGTTATAATCTAAGGATATTTCCTTTTTCACCATAGGTCTCAAAGGACTCCCAAATATCCCTTTGCGTCTTCCACAAAAACAGTGTTAGCAAATGTCTCCATGAAAGGAAAGGTGTAACTCTATGAGATGAATATGGACATCCCAAAGAAGTTTCTCAGAAAGATTCTTTTTGGTTTCTGTCTGGGGATATTACCTTTGTCACCGTACGCTTCAACGCGATCCAAAACATCCCTTCTCGGATTCCCCAAAAACAGTGCTACCAAACTGCTTGAAGAAAAGAATGGTGTAACTCTGTGAGATGAATTCACACATCACACAGCTGTTTCTCAGAAAGCTTCTTTCTAGTTTTTATCTGAGGATATTTCCTTTTTCACCATTGGCCTCAATGCGCTCCAGAATATCCCATCGCAGATTCCAAGAAAACAGTGTTACCCATCTTCTCACTGAAAAGAATGGTGTAACTCTGTGAGATGAATTCCCACATCACAAAGAAGTTTCTCAGGAAGATTCTTTCTAGATTTTATGACGATATTTCCTTTGTCATGGTTGGCTTCAATGCGATCCAAATTATCCCTTCTTAGATTCCCCAAAAGCAGTACTACCAAATTGCTCCATGAAGAGAATCATGTAACACTGTGAGATGTATTCACAAATCACAAAGAAGTGTGTCATACAGCTTCTCTCTAGTTTTTGTATGTTAATATTTTCTTTTTCACCATTTGCGTCAATGCACTTCTGAATATCCCTTTGTAGATTCCATGAATACAGTGTTAGCAAACTGCTCCATGAAAAACAAGGTGTGAATCTGTGAGATAAATTCAAACATCAGAAAGACGTTTCTTAGAAAGATTCTTTTTGGTTTTTGCCTGAGGATATTTCCTTTGCCACTATAGGCTTCAGTGTGCCCTCAGATATCCCTTCTCAGACACCACAAAAACAGTGATGCAAAAGTGTTCCCTCAACAAAACTTTTACCTCTATGAGATGAATGTGCACATCACAAAGGAGTTTCTCTGAAAGCTTCTTTCTCGTTTTATCCGAGGGTATTTCCTTTTCACCGTATTCCTCAATGAGCTCCCCAATATCCCATTGCAGATTAAACTAAAAATGTGTTAACATTCTTCTCAATGAAAAGAACAGTGTTACTCAGTGAGTCAAATTCGCACATCACAAAGCAGTTTCACAGAAAGTTTCTTTTTGGTTTTTATTTGAGGATATTTCCTTTGTCACCTTAGGCTTCAATGCAGTCCACAATATCCTTTCTGAGATTCCCCAAAAACAGTGTTACTGAACTGCTCCATGAAAAGAAAGGTGCAACACTGTGATATGAATTCACACATCACAAAGTTGTTTCTGAGAAAGCTTCTTTCTAATTTCTATCTGAGGATATTTCCTTATTCACCATATTCCTCAATGCACTCTAGAATATCACATCCCAGATTCCAGGAAAAAAGTGTTTGCAAACTTCTCAATGAACAATATGGTGTAACTCTGTGAGATGAATTCACACATCACAAAGAAACATTTG
>NW_016814998.1:0-439 GCF_001698545.2 Rhinopithecus bieti | reverse complement strand
GAAAGTGCTGTGATTATATGTGTGAGGCACTGCACCTGGCCTCAGTAGGCTTTTATGGCTTATGCCTTCTGTCCTTTTAAAATTATTTCAACTTAATTTTCTACTCTAATTGTTGTAGTTTATATACGTATGTAAGTGTATATATATTTATATGTAGGGTGTGTAAATATAGTGTGTGTATATATAGTATCTGTGTGTATATATATAGTATCTGTGTGTATATGTGTGTGTATATATATAATGTGTGTGTGTGTGTGTGTGTGTGTGTATATATACACATTTTTTGTTTTTTCGAGATAGGGTCCACTCTGTTACCCAGGCTGGAGTACAGTGGTGCAATCATGGCTCACTGCAGCCTTGACCTTCTGGGCTCAATTGATCTGCCCGCCTCAGCCTGCTGAGCAGATGGGACTACAGGGGCCCCCCCCCCCATCCAAAA
>NW_016814997.1:17731-19185 GCF_001698545.2 Rhinopithecus bieti | reverse complement strand
ACAAATCACAAAGCAACATCTCAGAAAGTTTCTTTCTGGTTTTTTTCTGAGGATATTTCCTTTTTCATTGTTTGCCTCAATGCACTCATGAACAGCCCTCTGCAGATTCTATGAAAATAGTGTTAGCAAACTGCTTCATGAAAAGAAACGTGTAAATCAGTGAGATGAATTTTCACATCACAAAGCAGTTTCTCTGAAAGCTTCTCTTTGGTTATAGGCTGAGGATATTTAATTTGTCACCATAGGCTTCAATGTGCTCCCAAATATCCTATTGCAGATCCCACAAAAATAATGTTATCAAACTGCTCAGTGAAAACAACAGTGTAACTCTGTGAGATGAATTCACAGAAACCTTCTTTCTCAGAAAACTTCTTTCTAGTTTTTATCTGAGGATATTTCCTTTGTCACCATAGGCTTCAATGTGATCAACAATATCCCTTCTCAGATTCCCCAGAAACAGTGCTACAAAACTGCTCCATGAAAAGAAAGGTGTATCTCATAGAGCTGAAATCACAATTCATGAAGCGGTTTCTCTGAATCTTTCTTTCTAGTTTTTATATGAGGGTAATTCCTTTCTCCCCAAAAGCTTCAATGCACTATGAAATATCCCATTTCAGATCCCAAGATGACAGTGTTACTGAACTGTTCAATGAAAAGAACAATGTAACTCTGAGGAATGAATTCACACATCAGAAAGCTGCTTCTAAGAAAACTTCTTTCTAGTTTTTTTCTGAGGCTATTTCCTTTGTCACCATAGTCTTCAATGCAATTCAAAATATCCCTTCTCAGATTCCCCAAAAACAGTGCTACCAAACAGCTGCATGAAAAGAGTGCTGCAACACTGTGACATGGATTCACACATCACAAAGCAGTTTCTCAGAAAGATTCTTTCTAGTTTATATCTGAGGATATTTCCTTTGTCACCATAAGCTTCAATGCGACCCCATTCAATGTTCTCCAATTGCAGATTCCAAGTAAATAGTGTTATCAAACTGCTCAATGAAAAGAAGAGTGTAACTCTGTGAGATGAATTCACACATCACAAAGCAGTCTCTCAGAAAGCTTCTTTCTAGTTTTTACCTGAGAATATTTCCTTTGTCATCATAGGCTTCAATGCGCCAACAAATATCCTACTGCATATTCCACCAAAACAGTGTTATCAAACAGCTCGATGAAAAGAGTAAAGTGTAACTATGTGAGACGAATTCACACATCACAATACAGTTTTTCAGAAAGCTTCTTTCTATTTTTTAAATGATGATATTTCCTTTGTCACCATAGGCTTCAATATGATCCAAAATATCCCTTCTCAGATGCCCCAAAAACAGTGTTATCAAAGTAACCCATTGAAAGCATAATGTAACTATGTGATGTGAATTCACAAATCACAAAGTAGTTTCTCAGAAAGTTTCTTTCTAATTGTTGTCTGAGGATATTTAATTTTTAACGGTAGG
>NW_016814997.1:11826-13817 GCF_001698545.2 Rhinopithecus bieti | reverse complement strand
ACAATCGTGTATCTCTGTGAGATGAATTCACATCACAAAGCGGTTTCACAGAAAAGGTTTTTCTGCTTTGTGTGTCAGGATATTTTCTTTTACACAGTAGATTTCAATGCACTCCAAAATATCCCATTGTAGATTCCGAGAAAACAGTGTTAGGAAACTGCTCAGTGAAAAGAACAACACATCTCTTTGAGTTGACTTCATACATCACAAATCAGTTTCACAGAAAGCTTCTTTTGATTTTCTATGAGGATATTTCCTTTGTCAATATAGGGTTCAATGCACTCCCACATATCCTATTGCAGATTCCACGAAAGCAGTGATATCAAATGGCTCAATGAAAAGAACGGTGTAGCTCTGTGAGATGAATTCACACATCACAAAGTAGCTTATCAGAAAGCTTCTTTCTAATTTTATCTGAGGATATTTACTTTTCACTATAGGCCTCACTGTACTCCCAAATATCCCTTTGGAGATTCCATGAGAACAGTTTTTACATGAGAATATTTCCTTCATCACCATAAGCTTCAATGTGCTCTGAAATATCCCATTGCAGATTCCAAGTAAACAGGGTAGCAAACTGATCAATGAAAAGAACAGTGTAACACTGTGAGGTGAATTGACACATCACAAAGTAGTTTCTCAGAAAGCTTCTTTTTCGATTTTATCTGTGGATATATCCTTTTTCACTACAGGCCTCAAAGTGCCCCAAATATCCCTTTGCAGAATCCATGAAAACAGTGTTAGCAAACTGCTTCATGAAAGGAAAGGTGTAACTCTGGAGATGAATACACAAATCACAAAGAAGTTTCTCAGAATGCTTCTTTCCAGGTTTTATATGAGGATATTTCCTTTGTCACCCTAAGCTTCAAGGCGCTCCAAAATATCCCATTGCAGGTTCCCAGAAAACAGTGTTAGCAATCTGCTCATTGAAAACCACAATGTAAATCTGTGAGATGAATTCACACTTCACCAAGCAGTGTCTGAGATAGCCTCTTTCCAGTTTTATCTGAGGATATTTCCTTTTCTCCATATTCCTCAATGTGCTTCCCAATATTCCTTATCAAATCCAACGAAAACAGTGTTAGCAGTTAGCAAAGTGCTAAATGAAAAGAAAGGTTTAACTCTGTGAGATGAATTTACACATCACAAAGAAGTTTCTGAGAAAGTTTCTTTCTAGTTTTTATCTGAGGGTATTTCCTTTGTCACTGTAGTCTTCTATGTGATCCAAAATATCCCTTCCCAGATTCCCCAAAAACAGAGTAACCAAACTGCTTCATGAAAAGAATCATGTAACTCTGTGAGATGAATTCACAAATCACAAAGGAGTTTCTCAGAAAGATTCTTTCTAGTTTTTTTCTGAGGATATTTACTTTGCCAACATAGGATTCAATGTGCTCCATATATCTTTTTGCAAATTCCACGAAAACAGTATTCAGAAACTGCTCCAAGAGAATAGCATAACTCTTTGTGACGAATTAGCACATCACAAAGCTGTTTCTCAGAAACCTTCTTTCTAGTTTTTACCTGAGGATATTTCCTTTGTCACCATAGGCTTCAATGCAATTCAAAATATCCTTTCCCATATTACCCAAAAACAGTGCTACAAAACTGCTCCATGAAAAGAAAGGTGTAACTCTGTGAAATGATCTCACACATCACAAAGAAGTTTCTCAGAATGTTTCTTTCTAATATTTATCATAGGATATTTCCTTTGTCACCATAGGTTTCAACACGATCCAAAGTATCCTTTCTCAGGTTCCACAAAAACTGTTACCAAATGATCCACGAAAAGAATCGTGCAACTCTGTGAGATGAATTAACACATAACCAAGCAGTTTCTCAGAATGCTTCTTTCTCGTTCTTATCTGAGGATATTTCAATTTTTACTGTAGGCCCCAATGCGCTCCCAAATATCCCTTTGCAGTTTCCACGAACACACCGTTAGAAAACTGCTCCATGAAAAGAAAGGTATAACTCAATTAGATGAAGTC
>NW_016814997.1:6240-7742 GCF_001698545.2 Rhinopithecus bieti | reverse complement strand
TGAAAATGACGAGTTGATGGGTCCTGACGTGTTGATGGGTGCAGCACACCAACATGGCACAAGTATACATATGTAACAAACCTGCACGTTATGCACATGTACCCTAGAACTTACAGTATAATAATAATAAAATAAAATAAAAAACTGGAAAAAAAGCATTCTGAGAAACTGCATTGCGATGTGTGAATGCAACTCACAGAGTTACACTTTTCTCTTCAGTCATCAGTTTGCTAACACAGTTTTCTTGAAATCTGCAATGGGATACTTCTTAGCGCAATGAAGCTAAAGGTGTCAAAGGAAATATCCTCAGATAAAAACGTGAAGGAAGCTTTGTGAGAAACTTCTTTGAGATATGTGAATTCATCTCAGAGGTTACAACTTACTCTTCATGAAGCAGTTTGCTGACAGTGTTTTCGTGGAATCTGCAAAGTGATATTTGGGAGCACATTGAGGCCTATTGTGAAAAAAGAAATATCCTCAGATAAAAACTCGAAAGAAGCGTTCTGAGAAACTGCATTGTGACACGTAAATGCAACTCACAGAATTACCCTTTCCTTTTCACGGATCCCTTCCCTAATCCTGTTTCCTTGAAATCTGCATTGGGATATTTCTTAGTGCAATGAAGCTTACAGTGACAAAGGAAATATCCTCAGATAAAACCTAGAAGGTAGCTTTCTGAGAAACTTCTTTCTGACACGTGAATTCATCTCACCGAGTTACAAATTTGTCTTCATGAAGCAGTTTGCTAACACTGTTCTCGTGGAATCTGCAGTGATATTTGGGAGCACATTGAGGCCCATGGTGAGAAAGGAAGTATCCTCAGATAATAACTCGAAAGAAGCTTTCTGAGAGATTGCTTTCTGATATGTGACTTCATCTCACAGAGTTACACTACTATTTCGTGCCGCCATTTGCTAGCACTGTCTTTGTGGATTCTGAGAACTGATATTTCGGATGGGTTTGAAGAGTCTAAGGACAAAGGAAACATCCTCTGAGAAAAATCGGAATGAAGCTTTCTGAGAAACTGCTTTGTGATGTGTGAATTCATTTCACAGTGTTACACCACTCTTTCATGGAGGAGTTTGCTAGCACTCTTTTCGTGGAATCTCAGAAGTGACATCTTGGATATCGTTGAATCCCATGCTGAATAATGAAATATCCTCAGACAAATCTGCAGAGAAGCCTTCTCAGAAACTTCTTGCTTGTGGGTGAATTCAGCTCACAGAGTTTCCTCATTGTTTTCATTGAGAAGCCTGCTAAGAGTGTTTTCACAGAATCTGCAATAAGACACACGGTGGCGCTCCGAGACAACAAATAACCTCAGCTCCAAAAGAAAGCCGCTTTCTGAGAAACTGTTCTGTGATGTGTGAATTCAACTCACTGAGTTACAGCAGTATTTCGTGGAGCCGTTGGCTAGCCCCGTTTTTGTGGAATCTGCGAACTGATATTTCAGATCCCTTTGAAGACTCTAGGGCCAAAGGAAATATCCGCCGATAAAAACT
>NW_016814997.1:0-2848 GCF_001698545.2 Rhinopithecus bieti | reverse complement strand
ATCTGAGGATATTTCCTTTTTCACCATAGGCCTCATTGTGCTCCCAAATAACTCCTCGAAAATACCACAAAAACAGTGAGAATGAACTACTGAAATTCAAAAAGGTTAAACTCTATGAGATGAATACACCCATCAAAGAACCGTTTCTCAAAGAGCTTCTCTTCAGTTTCCATCTGAAGTTATTTCCTTTCTCACCATAGGCTTCTAGGAGCTCCCGAGTATCCCATTGCAGATTCCAAAAAAACAGGGCTACCAAACTTCTTAAAGAAAGTAAACGTGTAATTCTGTGTAATGAATTCATGCATCCCAAAGAAATTTCTCAGAAAGCTTCTTTCTAGTTTTTATCTCATGATATTTCCTTTTTCACCATCAGCGTCCATGCGCTCCTAATTATCCCTTGTCAGACACCACAAAGACAGTGATGCCAAACTGCTCTCTCAACAAAAATCTTTACCTCTATGAGATGAATGCACACATCACAAAGGAGTTATCAGAAACTTTCTCTCCTGTTTTACTTGAACATATTTCCTTTTTCAACATTGGCCACTATTTGCTCCCGAATATCCTTTGCATATTCCACAAAAAGAGTGCTAACAAACTGCTCAATGAGAAGAAAGATTTAACTCTGTGAGATGAATTCACACATCACAAAACAGTCTCTCAGAAAGCTTCCTCCTAGTTTTTATCTGAGGGTATTTCCTTTTTCACCACAGGCTTCCCTGCACTCCGAATATCCCTTTGAACATACCACAAAAACAAGGTTACCAAAGTGCTCAATGAGAAGAATGATTTAACTCTGGGAGACGAAGTCACCCATCACAAGGAAATTTCTCAGAAAGCTTCTTTCTAGTTTTTATCTCTGTATATTCACTTTTCAACCATCAGCCTCAATACGCTCCCAAATATCACTCCTCAGACACCACAAAAACAGTGATGACAAACTGCTCAATCAAAACGTTTTTTATGTCTATGAGGTGAATACAGTTTCTCAAAACATTCTCTTCAGTTTTGATCTCTAGATATTCCCTTTTTCACCATAGGCCTGTATGAGCTCCAGAAAATCCCTTTGCAGTTTCCCCAAAAACAGTGCTAACAAATTGCTCAATGAATAGAAAGGTGCAACTCTGTGAGATGAATTCACACATCACAAATCAGTTTCTCATAAAGCTTCTTTCTATTTTTTATCTGAGGATATTTCCTTTTTCACCATAGGCCTCAAAGCACTCCCAAATATCCCTTTGCAGATTCCACGAAAACAGTGTTAGCAGCAAACTACCCTGTGAAAAGAATGGTGTAACTCTGTTAGATGAATTCACACAAGACAAAGTAGTTTATCAAAAAGCTTATTTGTAGTTCTTATCTGTGGATACTTCCTTTTCAAGGTAGGCCTCAAAGCATACCCAAATATCCCTTTGCACTTTTCACGAAAACAGTGTTAGCAAACTGCGCCATGAAAAGAAAGGTGTATTTCTGTGAGATGAATTCACACATCACAAACGACTTTCTCAAACAGCTTCTTTCTAGATTTTATCTGAGAATATTTCTTTTCTCACCGTAGGTTGCAATGCGGTCCCAAATATCCCTTCTTAGATGCACCAAAGACAGTGTTACTAAACTGCTCCAAGGAAGCAATCATGTAACTTTGTGAGGTGAATTAACACATCAGAAAGCAGCTTCTCAGAAAGCATCTTTCTGGTTTTTATGTGAGGATATTTACTTTGTCACCATAAGCTTCAATGTGCTCAGAAATATCAGATTTCAGATTCTAAGAAAACAGTGTAAGCAAACTGCTCAATGCAAAGAGCAGTGTAACTCTGTGAGATCAATTCACACATCACAAAGCAGTGTCTCAGAAAGATTCCTTCTAGTTTTATCTGAGGATATTTCCTTTTCATCATATTCCTCAATGCACTCCCGAATATCCAATTGCAGATCAAACGAAAAAAGTGTTAGCAAACTTCTCAATGAAAAGAACAGTGTTACTCAGTGAGATGAATTCACAGATCACAAAGTAGTTTCACAGAGCGCTTCTTTTTGGTTTTAATCTGAGTATATTTCTTATGTCACCATAGGCTTCAAAGCACTCCCAAATACAATATTGCAGATACAATGAAAACAGTGTTAACAAGCTGCTCAATGAAAAGAGCAGTGTAACTCTGTCAGATGAATTCACACATCACAAAGTTGTTTCTCAGAAAGTTTCCCTCTAGTTTTTACATGACAATATCTACTTATCTACTTTTTCACTATAGGTCTCAATGCACTCCAGAATATCCCATTGCAGATTCAATGAAAACAGTGTTAGCAAACTGCCCCTTGAGTTCACACATTACAAAGAACTTTCTCAGGAAGCTTCCTTCTTGTTTTATCTGTGGATATTTCCTTTGTCACCATAGGCTTCAATGTGATTCAGAATATGAATTCTCAGATACCCCGAAAACACTGCTACCAAACTGATCCATGAAAACGATCATGTAACTCTGTGACATGAATTAACATATCACAAAGTAGTTTCTCAGAAAACCCCTTACTAGTTTTTATATGTGGATGTTTCCTATGACACCAAAAGCTTCAATGCGCTCCAAAATATCCCATCGCAGATCCAAGGAAAACAGTGTTGGCAAAATGCCCAATGAAAACTGCAGTGTAATACTGGGAGATGTATTCACACATCACAAAGCACTTTCTCAGAAAAATTCTTTCTTTTTTTTATGATTATACTTTAAGTTCTAGGGTACATGTTCATAACGTGCAGGTTTGTTGCATATGTATACTTGAGCCATGTTGGTGTACTACACCCATCAACTCGTCAGCACCCATCAATTCGTCATTTACATCAGGTAAAACT
>NW_016814996.1:0-207 GCF_001698545.2 Rhinopithecus bieti | reverse complement strand
GGAAATATCCTCAGACAAACACTGGAAAGAAGATTGCTGTGAAACTGCTTTGTGGTAAATATATTTCTTCATCTCACATAGTTAAAACTTTAATTATATTATGCAGCGTGGAAACTCCGTCATGCACAGATCTGAGAAGGGACATTCGGGAGCACATTCAAGCCTACGGTGAAAGAGGAGATATCTTCAGATAAAAACGGACAGAAG
>NW_016814995.1:0-441 GCF_001698545.2 Rhinopithecus bieti | reverse complement strand
AGAAACTTTATGAGAAACCACTTTGTGATGTGTTAATTCACCTCACAGAGTTACAACATTCTTTTCATTAATCAGATTGGTAAAACTGGTTTTGGGGAAACTGAGAAGGAATATTTTGGATCTCATTGAAGCCTATGGTGACAAAGGAAATATCCTCAGATAAAAACTAGATATAAGCTTTCTGAGAATTATTTTTGTGTGATGTGTGAATTCATCTCCCAGAGTTACACCTTTCTTTTCATGGAAAAGTTGCTAACACTGTTTTTGGGGAATCTGCAAAGGGATATTTTGGAGTGCAATGAGGCCTACGGTGAAAAGGAAATATCCTGCAATAAAACCAAAAGAACCTTTCTATGAAACTGCTTTGTGATGGCTAAATTCATCTCACAGAGTTACACCTTTCTTTTCTTATAGCAGTTTGCTAAGACTGTTTTGTGGAAT
>NW_016814994.1:241914-244495 GCF_001698545.2 Rhinopithecus bieti | reverse complement strand
CCTTTAAAAAATTTGGTACACTACTGTTTTCCTGCAGTTCTTACTTGTTACATGCACAACAAAATCCATTCAGCCAAGATGTCTCCTTTATCGATAGTTACAGCCCTGGTGGATAAGATTGGTAAGTGATATCATTTTCTATGCATGCGTAGAATTCTTAGTAATTGCAAGATATTATTGAGATTACAGGAAGTCCTCTCCTTTTATGGGAATTTTTTTTTTCTTTTGAGATGGAGTTTTGTTCTTGTCACCCAGGCTGGAGTGCAATGGCATGATCTCGGCTCACTGCAACCTTCGCCTCCCAGGTTCAAGCAATCCTCCTGCCTCAGCCTCCCAAGTAGCTGGGATTACAGGCGTGTGCCACCTCGCCCAGCTGATTTTGTATTTTAGTAGAGACGGGATTACACCATGTCGGCCAGGCTGGTCTCAAACTCCTGACCTCAGGTGATCCACCTGCCTTGGCTTCCCAAAGTGCTGGGGTTACAGGCATGAGCCACTGCACCTGGCCCTTTATGGGGAATTTTAATGTACATATGCATATGAAAATGTCTGGAATGCTATATACCAAGATATTTATTATAATTAGGTGGATTTTGCATGATTCCAGTTTTATTTTTTATATTCTTTGCTTTTCTATGTTTTCAAAACACATGTAGATTTCTTCGTGTCAAAAAAGTTATTTTAGTTTTGAAGACAAAAAAAGAAATGTAGTGGAATTAGCCATAATTTCTAATTGTGCATATTTACAGAACAGAACATTTTGGTATGGTTTAGACCCCGAATAACTTCTGTTTTACAGATATGTGTAAGAAGAGCTTGAGCCCAGAACAGGACATTAAGTTCAGTGGTCATGTTAGCTGGGTTGGGAAGACATCCATGGAAGTGAAGATGCAAATGTTCCAGGTAAATATGCGCCTGAAGATTGTCCACTGTTTACATAAAACCAGCTAGTCTCCATGCAGGAAAAGCTTATTCACCTATGTACAGGTATGTCACTTACTGCTTCTAGAAAACAGTTGAAAGCTCATGTCATACGGATGGTGGGTTATTAATATCCTCCTTGTGGACAAAGCCTGAAGTACCATTTGGTGTTTATGTTTAATATTTATTACTTTCTAATCATATACAGCTCCACGTTAAGGTGTTTATTTCTGGTTCGGCCCAGGAGAGTTTCACAGAAGTCTGTGTTATGGTAGGAGTGAATGGAATTGATTACTGTATTCATTTCTCAGGATTGCTGTACAGTTGGCCCTCTGTGTCTGCAGGTTTCACGTCCACAGATTCAACCAACCATGGAATGAAAATGTTTGGAAAAAAAAACTGAAAATAATATAAATAAAACACAATACAGTATAACAACCGTTTTTTTAAAAAAATAGAGATGGGGCTGGGTGCAGTGGCTCATGCCTGTAATCCTACCACTTTGGGAGGCTGAGGTGGGCAGATCACTTGAGGCCAGGAGTTTGAGACCAGCCTGGCCAACATGGTGAAACCCTGTCTCTATTTAAAAAATACAAAATCAGCCAGGCATGTTGGTGCACGCCTGTAATCCCAGCTACTTAGGAGGCTGAGGGACGAGAACCACTTGAACCCAAGAGGTGGAGGTTGTAGTGAGCCGAGATTTCGCCACTGCACTCCAGCCTGGGTGACAGAGTGAGACTCATCTCAAAAAAAGAAAAAAAAAATTAAAATGGAGAAATAGAGATGGAGTTTCGCCATGTTGCCCAGGCTGGTCTTGAACTTCTGGCCTCATGTGATCCTCCCACCTTAGCCTCCCAAAGTGCTGGGATTACAGGCATGAGCCACCATGGCTGGCCTTCAAACAGCTATTTATATGGCATTTATATTGTATTAGGTATTGTAAGTAATCCAGAGATGATTTAAAGTATACAGGAGGAGGTGCATAGGTTTTATGTAAATACGACACCATCTTATATCGGGGAGTTGAACATCTGTGGATTTTGGTATTGGCGGGTGGTGGTGGGGAGTTCTGGATTCCAAGGGGCAGCGGTACCACAAAGTACCATAAACTGGTGGCATAAAACCAGAAAATGGGCCGGGCGCGGTGGCTCAAGCCTGTAATCCCAGCACTTTGGGAGGCCGAGACGGGCGGATCATGAGGTCAGGAGATCGAGGCCATCCTGGCTAATACGGTGAAACCCCGTCTCTACTAAAGAATACAAAAAACTAGCCGGGCGACGAGGCGGGTGCCTGTAGTCTCAGCTACTTGGGAGGCGGAGGCAGGAGAATGGCGTGAACCTGGGAGGCGGAGCTTGCAGTGAGCTGAGATCCGGCCACCGCACTCCAGCCTGGGCGACAGAGCCATCATCACTCGCCATCAGAGAAATGCAAATCAAAACCACAATGAGATACCATCTCACACCAGTTAGAATGGCAATCATTAAGAAGTCAGGAAACAACAGGTGTTGGAGAGGATGTGGAGAAATAGGAACACTTTTACACTGTTGGTGGGATTGTAAACTAGTTCAACCATTATGGAAAACAGTATGGCAATTCCTCAAGGATCTAGAACTAGATGTACCATATGACCCAGCCATCCCACTACTGGGTATATACCCAA
>NW_016814994.1:229851-239511 GCF_001698545.2 Rhinopithecus bieti | reverse complement strand
TCAAAAAAAAAAAAAAAAAAAAAAACTAGCCAGGCATGGTGGTAAGTGCCTGTAATCCCAGCTGCTTGGGAGGCTGAGTCAGGAGAATTGCTTAAACCGGGGAGGCAGACATTGCAGTGAAGCGAGATCATGCCACTGCACTCCAGCCTGGGCAACAGATTGAGACTGTGTCTCAAAAAAAAAAAAAAGAAAGAAAGAAGTGAAGGAAACAATGCTTGGAAGTGTTGGAAAAGAGTAGTCTGAGGCTGGGCATGGTGGCTTACGCCTGTAATCCTAGCACTCTGGGAGGCTACTGTGGGTGGGTCTCTTGAGCTCAGGAGTTCAAGACCAGCCTGAGCAACATGGTGAAATCCTGTCTCTACAAAAAGTACAAAAAATTGGCTGGGCATGGTGGCTCATGCCTGTAATTCCAACACTTTGGGAGACCAAGGCAGGCAAATCATGAGGTCAGGAGTTTGAGACCAGCCTGGCCAATATGGTGAAACCCCATCTCTATTAAAAATACATTAGCTGGGGTGGTGGCACGTGCCTGTAGTCCCAGCTACTGGGGAGGCTGAGGCAGAAGAATCGCTTGAACCTGGGAGGCGGAGGTTTCAGTGAGCCGAGATCGTGCCACTGCATTCCAGCCTCGGTGACAGAGCAAGACTCTATCTCAAAAAAAAAAAAAAAAAAAGTACAAAAAATTAGCCGGTGTGGTGGCGTGCGCCTGTGATCCCAGCCACTTGGGAGGCTAAGGTGGGAGGATTGCTTGAGGCTGGGAGGTGGAGGTTGCAGTGAGCTGAGATTGCGCCACTGTACTCCAACCGGGGTGACAGAGTGAGATCCCCATCTCAAACAAAAAGCAAAACTCCTTTGATTAATTAGGACCCAAGGGGCTTCATAAACTAGCCCCAGCCTATGTTTCCAACTATATTCCCTTTGACTTATCATTTATATACCTTCTTAATGCTCACCACTGGCCTTCAAGCATCGTAAGAATAGGGAGTTATTCATCTTTGCGTTCTAGTGCTTGGCACTAGTGGGTGTTCATGATAGTAAACCATAATTTACATATAGGTTGAACATTGCAACTCTGAAATCTGAAATGCTCCAAAATCTGACTTTTTGAGCACTGACATGATGCCCAAAGGAAATGCTCGTTGGGTTTGGAATGTTCAACCTGTGAGTATTGAATGCAAACATTCCAAATCCAAAACTCCAAAGTAGTCTGAAATACAAAACACTTCTGGTCCCAAGCATTTTGGATAAGGGATATTCAGCTGGGAGTGAGTGAATGAGTATAGTTGCTGGTGCTTTTTCCTTTGCCTGAAATTCTCGTGCTCTGGCTTTGTATCCACATTCTCCCTGTGCTCCAGGATAACTTCATGCTCAATCCCTTTCCTTATTCTCCCATCATGTAACACCTGTTCCTTCCCCAGGCCTCCTTCCTCAATACCATCTCTCTGACTCACTCTCCTGGCACCTGCTAGTCTCCTACAGAGCTGTGCATGAACATGTCTTTTCTCTTCCACTGTGGACTCTACTCCTCAACGATAGGACCTGGGTTTGAGTCACCTAGCTCACTTCCTGACATCCATTCATTTCACATTCATTTAGCAATCATTTATTGAGTGCCTGTCCTGTGCTAGACATACAGCAGTGAGCAAAACAGATAAAGTTCCGTTCTCTTGGAGTTGATATTCTAGTAGTGCCTAGAACCTGCCTCCTTCATTCATTGGCAAATGTTGATCAGGTATCTGCTATCTGCCAGTCTTTGTGCTAAATACTAGGGGTATAACTGGAGGAAAATGGTCTTTGTCCTCCAGGAGCTCACGGTGCAGTAGGGAGACAGCCACATAAACAAATGATTATCATATAGTATATTGTTATGCATTATTTTTCAACAGGGACACTGTTGGCATTTCTGGTGGAAGCATTCATTGTTTTGCAGGCCTGTCCCCTGCATTATGAGGGATTTAGCTCCCTGGTTACCCCCCTCCACAGTAATGCCCCCCAAGTTATGTGACAACCAAAACCACTCTGTATTTTTCAAATGCCCCCCATAAGAGTGATGTCTACTTCTTTTACATTGAGAACCACTGTCAAGAGAGGACTCTTTCTATTAAGGGGCTGAATGAAGGAGGGAAAGAAAATCTGGGGAATAGGGATGGGGGAGGGGAGGAGTGTCATGAAGAATGAGGCTGCTGAGGAAGGCATCAGGTACAGATATAGACAGGAGGCAGTCAACAGCTTGCTCTATCCCAGGACCTCTCGATTGTTAGTTAGCTATGGCTAGAGAAAAAGGTGCAGGTATGAGCACAGTATTTGGTGAACAACTGGAGAAGAATCCTGGGCTCTCTTGTGGAGGGCTTTATATGCCATGCTAACAGGATTAGCCCAGGTGCTGGTGCAAGAAAGGAGCAACTATTTGAAAAGTTTGAATAGGGCAGAGGCATAATGAGATTGGTGAGACTGTTCCTGCAATTGAGGGGGAAGGCGATAAGGGCCTGAGTAGGTAGTAGTGATGAAGCTTGTATCATTTGTTGAGGAGGGAACCGAATATACTCTCAGGTTATAAATAGCTTCTGTCATTACTTTATGGTATGACTTTCCTGGAAGTACAGACTTCTAGGGGATAAAGAAACATCTTAAGGCCCAGGCATGGTGGCTCATGCCTGTAATCCCAGCATTTTGGGAGGCTGAGGCTGGCAGATTGCTTGAGTTCAGGAGGTCAAGACCAGCCTGGGCTACATGGCAAAACCCCATCTCTACAAAAATTAGCTGGGTGTGGTGGTGCACGCCTATGGTGTCAGCTACTCAGGAGGCTGAGGTGGGAGGATTACTTGAGCCCATGAGATCGAGACTGCAGTGAGACATGATCGTGCCACTGTACTCCAACCTGGGTGACAGAGTGAGACCCTCTTCCTGGGGGTTTGGGAGGGGGGGAAGAAACATCTTAAAACCTCAGAGGCCTGTGCATTGTAAATACAGGTTGAGTATTCCTTATCTGAAATGCCTGGGACCAGAAGTGTTTCTGATTTCAGAATATTTGTATTTACTGGTCGAGCATTCCTAATCCCAGAGTTCAAAATCTTGAAATGCTCCAATGAGCATTTCCTTTGAGTGTCATGTCAGTGCTTGAAAAGTTTTGGATTTTGGAGTATTTTTTATTTTTGGATTAGAGATACTCTACCTGCATTTAACTTAACCCACATAATCATCTTTGATTTTACCTCTTTTTGGGAGCTCCTGTGCCCAGCTACGGAGGCATAAACATGTGCTAGTGGTTGGCACACCGCAGTTCCCTGGAACATACTAGTGTTTGTGAGCATGATGGGAGGTCCACTTGGGTAGGTGTGCCATCAGGAGGACAGGTACGCCCTGCAAGAAGCTCAGATTCTGAGGGAAGCAGGCAAATTAAACGCTTATGATACCCTCTGTGACCCTTGCCTTTGGGTCCCAGTCTTGCACAGTTCCAAACTCCATGCCAGCAGCCCATCTCACACAGTATACTGTTTGCATTTTGTTTGTTTTGTTTTGGAGATGGGATGTTTTCTGTCACCCAGGCTACAATGCAGGGGCGTGATCATAGCTCAGTGCATCCTCGAGCTCCTGGGTTCAAGGAATCCTGCCTCAGCTTCCCAACTAGCTGGTACTACAGGCATGCACCACCATGCCTGGCTAATTTTTAATTTTAATTTTTAGTTAGAGACCAGGTCTCGCTATGTTGCCTAGGTTGGTCTTGCACTCCTGGTCTCAGGCGATCTTCCCATCTAGGCCTCTCAAAATGCTGGGTACCATGCCCAGCCCCCTGTTTGGGCTTTGAGGTTTTTTTTCCTCTGCTAGGCTACAGGCTCCTTTGTCATCCTGCCATTCCCAGAGCCTAGTGCTGTGCCTGGCTCAGGGTAGGCCCTTAGCAGATGATGGTTAATGAACGTGCTTCTCCTCTTTTTCCAGTTTCAGGCTTTCTCTCTCCCTCTCTTTTTTTTTTTTCTTTCCTTTTTTTTTTCTTGAGGCAGGCCTGCAATCTCGGCTCACTGCAACCTTGGTCTCCTGGGTTCAAGCTGTTCTCATGCCTCAGTCTCCTGAGTAGCTGGGATTAGAGGCATGTGCCACCACACCCTGCTAATTTCTGTATTATTTAGTAGAGACGGGGTTTTGCCATATTGACCAGGCTGGTCTCAAACTCCTGGCCTCAAGGGATCTCCCACCTTGGCCTCCCAAAGTGCTGGGATTATAGGCGTGAGCGACTGCGCCCGGCCCACATACATACTGTCTGTCAGAGTTGTGACAGGTCTTCCTGATCAATCTATTTCTCATATGTACATTTTCTTTCCTTTGTTCTTTAGTTACATGGTGATGAATTTTGTCCTGTTTTGGATGCAACATTTGTAATGGTGGCTCGTGATTCTGAAAATAAAGGGTAATTGCTATTTTTTCATAATTCTTTATTTTGAAGAATTTCAAAGATACATAAGCCTAGAGAGAAGACTACAATGAATGTCCATATACCTGTCATTTGGACTTTACAGCTTTAATTGCAATATTTTGGCCGTTCTTGTTTCATCTGTTGTTTAAAGAAAATTTATATTTTAAGGCAAATCCCATACATAATGACATTTCACTCTTAAATACTTTAGGCATCTTTTAAAAAATAAGAATATTCTCAGGCCAGGGGAGGTAGCTCACGCCTGTAATCCCAGCACTTTGGGAGGCCAAGGCTGGTGGATCACTTGAGGTCAGGAGTTTGAGATCAGCCTGGCCAACATGGTGAAACTCCACTTCTACTAAAACACAAAATTAGCTGGGCGTGGCGGCACGTGCCTATGATCCCAGCTACTGGGGAGGCTGAGGCACGAGAATCATTTGAATCCGGGAGGTGGAAGTTGCAGTGAGCCGAGATTGCACCATTGCACTCCAGCCTGGGCAACAGAGCGAGACTCTACCTCAAAACAACAACAACAAAAAGAGATGTTGCACAATTCTGTGAATACACTAAAAACCATTAAATTGTACGCTGTCAATGGGTGGAATTGTGGGTGGTATGCAAAATTAATAGCCTCAAGCCGTTACCAAAAAAAAAAAAAGAAAATAAAACAGAACTTACAAGAACATAAAAAATCAAATGTAATATGTTGACCGATATTTGGATCCTGATTTGAAAAATCATTCAAATATTATTGGAGAAAACTGGAATATGAACTAATATTAATAATAAGGACTATATTTTGTTATGTTAGGCATGAAAATAGTAATGTAGTTACTTAAGAGAATATTATCCTTTTTTTTTAAGATGGAATTTTGCTCTTGTTGCCCAGGCTGGAGTGCAATGGTGGGATCGTGGTTCACCGCAACCTCCGCCTCCCGGGTTTGAGCGATTCTCCTGCCTCAGCCTCCTGAGTAGCTAGGATTACAGGCGTGTGCCACTATGCCTGGCTAATTTTTAGTAGAGATGTGGGTTTCACCATGTTGCCCAGGCTGGTCTTGAACTCCTGACCTCGAATGATCCACCCACCTCAGCCTCCCAAAGTGTTGAGATTACAGGCGTGAGCCACCGCGCCCAGCTGAGTTGTGCAATCTCTTAAATCTTTTTAAATCCAGAACAGGTGTGTCTTCCCCTATTGTTTCTTATTCCCTTGTTGAGAGGCTGGATCATTTGTTCTAAATAGTGTCCCACTTTCTGGATTTGTCCTATTGCTTTCTCATGGTGGTTTGTTTGTTTTTTTGGTCTTGTTTTTCTCTATCCCTAGTAATTTCTCTAAACTGAAGTTAGATCTAAAGCCTTGTATTAGATTTCGGTTGAGCATATTTGGCGAGAGTACTACATAGGTGATGTTGTATATCTCATATCTCATGTTGCATCATATCAGGAGGTACAAGTTGTCCCACTCACAGTGATGCTAAGATTGGTGTGGGGGTTCAAGCAGTTACAGCCTAATCTCTTGAAGTTCAGTTTTTCCTCTTCTGATCAGCATCAATCTACAGGGGTTTCCTTTGTCATCCTGCAAATAGCTGAGTTTCCCATCAGTCTTTTTCCAGCGCTTTCGATGTCCACTGCTGATCATTGCTTTAATTACTATCATGAGGCGGTTTAGAGTAATTCTCAAATTTTGTCATTCCTTCTACATTAATTAGCTGGAATTCTGTAAAGAAGAGCTTTCCCTTAACAACTAGGGCAATTGGGTTTGAAATGGAGAGTTAGGATCAATGCTTCATTCTTTTATTTACAAGTTTTCAGAATAAGGAGTTGGTTCACTAGCTGGTGATGACATGCCTTTCCCAGTTTTTTGGATTTTTAGAAAAGTGTCATGTTTTACATTTCTTTTGTTTTCTGTTTGTATGTGTTTTTGAGATGGAGTCTCGCTTGGTCACCCATGCTGGAGTGCAGTGGCGCGATCTCGGCTCACTGTAGCCTCTGTCTCCTGGGTTGAAGAGATTCGCCTGCCTCTGCCTCCCGAGTAGCTGGGACTGCAGGCATGCACCACTATGCTTGGCTGATTTGCTTTGTATTTATAGTAGAGACGGGGTTTCACCAGGTTGGCCAGGCTGGCCTCGAACTCCTGACCTCAAGTGATCTGCCCACCTAGGCATTCCAAAGTGCTGAGATAACAGGCGTGAACCATCACGCCCAGCCCCAGTTTTTTTTTTTTTGAGACGAGGTTTTGCTCTTCTGTCCAGGCTGGAGTGCAGTGTCATGAGCATGGCTCACTGCAGCCTGGGCCTCCTGTGCTCAAGCAATCCTTCCGCCTCAGCCTCCTGAGTAGCTGGGACCACAGGCGCATACCACCATGCCCAGCTAATTTTCTTTCTTTCTTTCTTTTTGAGATGGAGTTTCATTCTTGTTAGCCAGGCTGGAGTGCAGTGGCGCAATATTGGCTCACTGCAACCTCCACCTCCCGGTTCAAGCGATTCTCTGGCTTCAGCCTCCTGAGTAGCTGCCCAGCTAATTTTTAAACTTTTTGTAGAGATGGGGTTTTGCCATGTTGGCCAGAATGATCTCAAAATCCTGAGCTCAAGTGATCCTCTCGCCTCGGCCTCCCAAAGTGCTGGGATTACAGGCGTGAGCCACTGTCCTGCCAGAAAAGTATCATTATGAATTCATGGTTTTAATATGTTTTCTGTATTTCAATAAATTGCAGCCATCGTTTCTCTTGATGCTCCAAGTGTGCCATCTTTGGGCAGTGGGAGTTCCTCTAAGCTGTCTCCTTTCCACCTGTCTCTTTGATACCTTCCTGCTCTCTGACACAAGATGTCTTGGGCTCATCTTACATATTTCCTGCCTCAGGCCTGGTGTCATCCATTTCTCCAAGTAGTTCTGGGGTTCCTTTTAGTGGGAACTGGTATTTAGACCTCAAAATCTGGGCACTAGAACAGTACATTGTTACTAGTTTGTTATTGTTTCTAGGCCTTTTCAGTGGACAGAGCTAGGATATATTTTAAACAAACAAAAAGCCTCATGAAGGCTTGGCGCGGTGGCTCACGCCTGTAATCCCAGCACTTTGGGAGGCCGAGGTGGGCAGATCACTTGAGCCCAGGAATTTGAGACCAGCCTGGGCAACATGGCGAATCCCCATCTGTACTAAAAGTACAAAAAATTAGCCAGGTGTGGTAGCATGTGTCTGTAGTCCCAGACGATGTGGGAGGCTGAGGTGGGAGGATCACTTTAACCCAGGAAGCGGAGGTTGTAGTAAGCCAAGGTTGTACCACTGCACTCCAGCCTGGGCAACAGAGCAAGACCCTGCTTCAAAAAAAAGCCTCATGGTCATTTTCAAGTCAGATTTAACCATATAGTCTTCAACTTAACTTTACGTCATCTTTTTTTCTCTTAAATTGAATTACTGGTTTCTAACAGTTACACCCAGACTGAGAAAACTAATTGTGGGGTAGAGCTGGGGTGGGAGGAATTGCTCTTTGCACAGGACAGAGTCCAGTGGCCTATGGGAAATCTCGTTTGTATTAGAAATTTGATTTAGGAGTCTGCAGTGAAAAATATTTGCTGCTGCATGGAAAGCTGACTTGGAAAGTCAAATTAAGATAGAAAAATATGTTGGTCACTTAGTGATCTGAGGGAAGAATAACACCCCTCTACTCTGGCCCTTCCTGCCAGCCCCAGCTGACCTGCTGTGGCCAGTGACTGGCCTGGGGCTTCTATTCAAGCACTGAAGCCATTGCTGCAAGTTTCACTCCCAGCTGATGCATGTCACTCTTCCAAGCTGTTGTTTCAATTCTTTTGTTTTTTTTGTTTTCAAGACAGTGGTTGGCTCTTGTTGCCCAGGCTGGAGTGCAGTGGTGTAATCTCGGCTCACCACAACCTCTGCCTCCTGGGTTCAAGTGATTCTCCTGCCTCAGCCTCCCTAGTAGCTGGGATTACAGGCACCCACCACCACATCCAGCTAATTTTTGTATTTTTAGTAGAGACGGGGTTTCACCGCATTGACCAGGCTGGTCTCGAACTCCTGACCTTAGGTGATCCACCTGCCTTGGCCTCGCGAAGTGCTGGGATTACAAGGGTGAGCCACTGCCACCGGCCTGTTTCCATTATTTTGTTTCCATTGTTGTTTCATCAAATCTTTGGATTCTACCACAGTGAAGTATTATCCCTTTTCCCTTATTTTTTATTTCAAGAAATTTGATGCTTACAGAAAATAGAAAGAATAATGCAACAAACAAATGCCTTTCACCTAAATTGTATTACATTTGCATTATTCTCTTATCCTCTCTCTATAAATACACATATTTACATATTTTTTCCCATGAATCGTTGGAAAGTAAGTTTGAGACTGCTTCACCCATTCAGGAGTTCAGCATGTATTTCCTAAGAACCAGGCATTTCTACATAACTTCAATGCCTTTACTATATCTGAGAAATTTAACAATGATACAATTATTTAATATGTGATCCATATTCAGATTTCACCAGTTGTCCCTAAAATGTCCTTTATAGCTATCTCCCTGATTCAGGACCCAATCCATCAAGGATTGTATATTGCATTTGGTTATCCTGTTTCTTTAGAATAGTCTCTATGGCATTTGCTGTCCTTCAAAATTGATATTTTAGAGTCCAAGCCAGTTTTCCTTTCCCTTTTTTTTTTTCTTTTTTTGAGACAGAGTTTCGCTCTTGTTGCCCAGGCTGGAGTGCAGTAGCACAATCTCGGCTCACCACAACCTCCACCTCCCAGGTTCAAGCAATTCTCCTGCCTCAGCCTCCCGAGTAACTGGGATTATAGGCATGTGCCACCACGCCCGGCTTAATTTTGTGTTTTTAGTAGAAACGAGATTTCTCCATGTTGGTCAGGTTGGTCTCGAACTCCCAACCTCAGGTGACCCGCCCGGCTTGGCCTCACAAAGTGCTGGGATTACAGATGTGAGCCACCATGCCTGGCCTAAAGCCAGTCTTCTTGTAGAATGTTCTACAACCTATATTTGACTGTTTCCTCATGATTAGAATCAGGTTAAACATTTCACAATTGCCGTTATCCTTTTTATAATGTGAAGTTTCTAGTGTGCAATTAAGGCTGTAACCGTAAGGCTTCCCTAATTGTTCCAGCGTTCACGTGTAAGGCAAGCAGTAAGCATTACCCAAAATGAAAAGCAGGTTCTTTAAAACTAGTAGGTGATTAGTAAAACTAGTAGGTGATTAGTAAAACTAGTAGGTGATTAGTAAAACTAGTAGGTGATTAG
>NW_016814994.1:226310-228617 GCF_001698545.2 Rhinopithecus bieti | reverse complement strand
AGACAGAGTCTTACCCTGCCGCCCAGGCTGGAATGCAGTGGCGTGATCTTGGCTCACTACAACCTCTGCCTCCCGGGTTCAAGCAATTCTCCCATCTCAGCCTCCCAAGTAGGTGGGATTACGGGTGCCTGTCACCATGCCCAGCTAATATTTTTTGTATTTTAGTAGAGATGGGGTTTCACCATGTTGGCCAGGCTGGTCTCAAGCTCCTGACCTCAGGTATCTGCCCGCCTCGGCCTCCCAAAGTTTTGGGATTACAGGCATGAGCCACCGTGCCTGGGCTAAACCTTGGCCTTCTTTAGAGCCACAGTTGTCTGAGTGTATTGGGAGTGACTTGCAAATGTTTTTACTTTTCAACAAGAGAACCATGGCATTAACAGGGTTTAATAAATATTCATTTGTATAGGACTATAAGTTTTCGGAGTCGAGTTTTGCCCCCTAATGCGGTGTGGATGGAGAATTCAAAACTGAAGAGTTTGGAAATTTGCCACCCTCAGGTATTATAATTTAGTGAGAAATCTGAATGGGATAGCTTCCATTCATGATATTTGTCCAAGATTTGACACACCTTTAAACTGGCCTTTGTCCTGTGGCATTGTTAATTCCTCTGTTCTGTATACAAAGGTGGCCATAAGTTTGTACTCATTGATATTTATTTATGTCCTGTAGGAGCGGAACATTTTCAATCGGATCTTTGGTGGTTTCCTTATGAGGAAAGCATATGAACTTGGGTGGGCTACTGCCTGTAGCTTCGGGTGAGTTATATGTAAGGCAGTCTTAACTTCTGAGAAGCAATTTATATCACCCCACTGAAATGAAACATTTCAGACCAGTCTGGGTGTGTGTGGAAATATGTTATGTTTTTAAATGAATACCACACTGATACCAGCTGAGTTTGATCTTCATTTTAGAAGGTTGTTTCTCTGACTTTGTAAGTTCATACATTTGAAAAACCACTGAGAAAATACAGTGATGATATGTAGAAGGGAAAAGATACAGTTATTTTGGCCCTAATCTGCTCACGATGGCATCTCTTACCATTCCTCACTGGTAGGATCTTTTCCCCCTTGTCCAAGTTTATTCTTCATTCATTGTTATTTTGCTTCAGCTAGTTGTTAGGGAAAAAAATTGAGATCATCTGAATTTTGTAGTATACCCCAAATTCTGTCTTTTCCCCCAATAGTGGTTCTCGACCGTTTGTGGTAGCAGTAGATGACATCATGTTTCAGAAACCTGTTGAGGTTGGCTCATTGCTCTTTCTTTCTTCGCAGGTAGGTGTGTGATGAGAGTTGACATACAACTTTTTTTTTCATTTGAGCCTAGAAGTTTCTATATCCAAAAGCCACTGTTTTCTCTTATGACTGTCCTTTTCCCCTTCCTAATGCAGTTGACTGACTATAGTGTCTATAATCTGTTAGGTATGCTTTACTCAGAATAATTACATTCAAGTCAGAGTACACAGTGAAGTGGCCTCCCTGCAGGAGAAGGAGCATACAACCACCAATGTCTTTCATTTCACGTTCATGTCAGAAAAAGAAGTGCCATTGGTTTTCCCCAAAACATATGGAGGTAAGTAGTGATTATTGCTTGTCCCTAACAAAGGGAAGAACTTCTAAGGACATTTTTCTCCTTTTGAATTGTAGGAAGTGTATTGATGCCTGTCAGCACAAGAGCATGTCTTTAGGAGATTTTGCTTTTGAGATTTGGCAGCCCTGAAGACCAAAGATGCCTGTGACCCCCAGGCAGGCAAGCAGCCACTGGTAGTCAAAAACTGATCTAGCCAAAGGAAGGGGACAGGAGTCATGGCCTGCTTCTTTGGGAATGTGGCACACCCCTGGCCCAACAGTGCATCTTGTTCTGTCCCAGTGTTCCCAAGTAGTCTTGTGTTTATATGATGGTTTTCTAAGGTGTTACAAGTTTCTCCAGGGTTCTCTCTTGTGTTTCAGAGTCCATGTTGTACTTAGATGGGCAGCGGCATTTCAACTCCATGAGTGGCCCAGCGACCGTGAGAAAGGACTACCTTTGGAACCCTAGGAACACCACATTTGTTGAAAACTAGCACTCCACCCACAGTGACGTGGTATCTGATGAAGACCTGATCGAGTGTATTGGTTTTAGTGTTGCATCTAATCCTCCATACAGGAGGAGGATGTATTCAGCCTTTAGGATGATCAGAAAAGCAGAAAGAGAGAGTGGCCAGATGGGGCTGAGGGGAGAAAGAATTATTAAACAATAAATACTTTCAAAACAATTTTTTAATTATGAACCTACCATGTTGCCTCCTATCTTCTTAAAAAAAAAAAAAAA